>NW_028162566.1:0-12500 GCF_964263955.1 Coregonus lavaretus
TGTAGTGTCTACCACTACCAACAGACTGTAGTGTCTACCACTACCAACAGACTGTAGTGTCTAGACTACCAACAGACTGTAGTGTCTACCACTACCAACAGACTGTAGTGTCTAGACTACCAACAGACTGTAGTGTCTACCACTACCAACAGACTGTAGTGTCTACCACTACCAACAGACTGTAGTGTCTACCACTACCAACAGACTGTAGTGTCTAGACTACCAACAGACTGTAGTGTCCAGACTACCAACAGACTGTAGTGTCTAGACTACCAACAGACTGTAGTGTCCAGACTACCAACAGACTGTAGTGTCTAGACTACCAACAGACTGTAGTGTCTAGACTACCAACAGACTGTAGTGTCTAGACTACCAACAGACTGTAGTGTCCAGACTACCAACAGACTGTAGTGTCTAGACTACCAACAGACTGTAGTGTCTAGACTACCAACAGACTGTAGTGTCTACCACTACCAACAGACTGTAGTGTCTAGACTACCAACAGACTGTAGTGTCTACCACTACCAACAGACTGTAGTGTCTAGACTACCAACAGACTGCAGTGTCTAGACTACCAACAGACTGTAGTGTCTACCACTACCAACAGACTGTAGTGTCTAGACTACCAACAGACTGTAGTGTCTACCACTACCAACAGACTGTAGTGTCTAGACTACCAACAGACTGTAGTGTCTACCACTACCAACAGACTGTAGTGTCTAGACTACCAACAGACTGTAGTGTCTACCACTACCAACAGACTGTAGTGTCTAGACTACCAACAGACTGTAGTGTCTACCACTACCAACAGACTGTAGTGTCTAGACTACCAACAGACTGCAGTGTCTAGACTACCAACAGAATGTAGTGTCTACCACTACCAACAGACTGTAGTGTCTAGACTACCAACAGACTGTAGTGTCCAGACTACCAACAGACTGTAGTGTCTAGACTACCAACAGACTGTAGTGTCTAGACTACCAACAGACTGTAGTGTCTACCACTACCAACAGACTGTAGTGTCTAGACTACCAACAGACTGTAGTGTCTACCACTACCAACATTCTGTAGTGTCTAGACTACCAACAGACTGCAGTGTCTAGACTACCAACAGAATGTAGTGTCTACCACTACCAACAGACTGTAGTGTCTAGACTACCAACAGACTGTAGTGTCTACCACTACCAACAGACTGTAGTGTCTAGACTACCAACAGACTGTAGTTTCTAGACTATCAACAGACTGTAGTGTCTACCACTACCAACAGACTGTAGTGTCTACCACTACCAACAGACTGTAGTGTCTACCACTACCAACAGACTGTAGTGTCTAGACTACCAACAGACTGTAGTGTCTACCACTACCAACAGACTGTAGTGTCTACCACTACCAACAGACTGTAGTGTCTACCACTACCAACAGACTGTAGTGTCTACCACTACCAACAGACTGTAGTGTCTACCACTACCAACAGACTGTAGTGTCTACCACTACCAACAGACTGTAGTGTCTAGACTACCAACAGACTGTAGTGTCTAGACTACCAACAGACTGTAGTGTCTAGACTACCAACAGACTGTAGTGTCTTGACTACCAACAGACTGTAGTGTCTAGACTACCAACAGACTGTAGTGTCTACCACTACCAACAGACTGTAGTGTCTAGACTACCAACAGACTGTAGTGTCTAGACTACCAACAGACTGTAGTGTCTACCACTACCAACAGACTGTAGTGTCTACCACTACCAACAGACTGTAGTGTCTACCACTACCAACAGACTGTAGTGTCTAGACTACCAACAGACTGTAGTGTCTACCACTACCAACAGACTGTAGTGTCTAGACTACCAACAGACTGTAGTGTCTACCACTACCAACAGACTGTAGTGTCTACCACTACCAACAGACTGTAGTGTCTACCACTACCAACAGACTGTAGTGTCTAGACTACCAACAGACTGTAGTGTCCAGACTACCAACAGACTGTAGTGTCTAGACTACCAACAGACTGTAGTGTCCAGACTACCAACAGACTGTAGTGTCTAGACTACCAACAGACTGTAGTGTCTAGACTACCAACAGACTGTAGTGTCTACCACTACCAACAGACTGTAGTGTCTAGACTACCAACAGACTGTAGTGTCTACCACTACCAACAGACTGTAGTGTCTAGACTACCAACAGACTGCAGTGTCTAGACTACCAACAGAATGTAGTGTCTACCACTACCAACAGACTGTAGTGTCTAGACTACCAACAGACTGTAGTGTCCAGACTACCAACAGACTGTAGTGTCTAGACTACCAACAGACTGTAGTGTCTAGACTACCAACAGACTGTAGTGTCTACCACTACCAACAGACTGTAGTGTCTAGACTACCAACAGACTGTAGTGTCTACCACTACCAACAGACTGTAGTGTCTAGACTACCAACAGACTGCAGTGTCTAGACTACCAACAGAATGTAGTGTCTACCACTACCAACAGACTGTAGTGTCTAGACTACCAACAGACTGTAGTGTCTACCACTACCAACAGACTGTAGTGTCTAGACTACCAACAGACTGTAGTTTCTAGACTATCAACAGACTGTAGTGTCTACCACTACCAACAGACTGTAGTGTCTACCACTACCAACAGACTGTAGTGTCTACCACTACCAACAGACTGTAGTGTCTAGACTACCAACAGACTGTAGTGTCTACCACTACCAACAGACTGTAGTGTCTACCACTACCAACAGACTGTAGTGTCTACCACTACCAACAGACTGTAGTGTCTACCACTACCAACAGACTGTAGTGTCTACCACTACCAACAGACTGTAGTGTCTACCACTACCAACAGACTGTAGTGTCTAGACTACCAACAGACTGTAGTGTCTAGACTACCAACAGACTGTAGTGTCTAGACTACCAACAGACTGTAGTGTCTTGACTACCAACAGACTGTAGTGTCTACCACTACCAACAGATTGTAGTGTCTAGACTACCAACAGACTGTAGTGTCTACCACTACCAACAGACTGTAGTGTCTACCACTACCAACAGACTGTAGTGTCTACCACTACCAACATACTGTAGTGTCTAGACTACCAACAGACTGTAGTGTCTACCACTACCAACAGACTGTAGTGTCTACCACTACCAACAGACTGTAGTGTCTACCACTACCAACAGACTGTAGTGTCTAGACTACCAACAGACTGTAGTGTCTAGACTACCAACAGACTGTAGTGTCTACCACTACCAACAGACTGTAGTGTCTACCACTACAAACAGACTGTAGTGTCTACCACTACCAACAGACTGTAGTGTCTACCACTACCAACAGACTGTAGTGTCTACCACTACCAACAGACTGTAGTGTCCAGACTACCAACAGACTGTAGTGTCTAGACTACCAACAGACTGTAGTGTCTACCACTACATTCAACTCCCCAGATGGTGCATTATGCAACTTTAGTTTGAGATGATAACAGTATTGTGCATATTCAGTTTTGCCCATCACTGTTATTTTAAACTAGCAGGGTTGGACCAGGGACTGTCCCAAATTGCACCCTATTCCCTATGGGCCCTAATCAAAAGTAGCGCACTATGTAGGGAATATACTCTTAGAAAAAAAGGTGCTATCTAGAACCTTAAAGGGTTCTTTGTCTGTCCCCATAGGAGAACCAAAAATAGGGTTCCACCTTGAACCAAAAAGGGTTCTCCTATGGGGACAGCCGAAGAACCCTTTCTGAACCCTTTTTTCTAAAAGTGTAGGGTGCGATTTGAGATGCATCCAGTCTATTATTTTCTGATTGTTGCCAGATGCTTTGATTTATCATGTATCATGGTTCTGTATTGGATAATAATTGTTTATCATGTATCATGGTTCTGTATTGGATAATAATTGTTTATCATGTGTTATGGTTCTGTATTGGATAATAATTGTTTATCATGTTTTGTATTGGATAATGATGCTGATGTTGAATTTAATCTAATTTATTTTCAGTGGATGTTGAAATGTGGGCTTCAAACCTGTTGAGTTGCATAATGTGGAAAAAGGGGGATCTGAAAATGGAAATACATAAATAATACAAATAATAATAGATATAATATATATAAGGAGTCAGGAAGCAGGAAGCAGGAAGCAGGAAGCAGGTGCAGAAGGTGAGTTTTAATAATGAGAATAAGCAGATGAACAAAACAGGAGAAGCGTACTGAACGTTAACAAAACCAATACTGCCTGAAGACTGAGGCTGCTGGGTAAATAAAGAGGAAGTAATCACAGTAATGATGAAGTCCAGGTAGGCATAGCGATGGGGAGCAGGTATGCGTAATGACGGTTGCCAGGTGTCTGTAATGTGGGTTGCCAGGACTAGTGGTTAGACTGGTGACATCGAGCGCCGGAGAGAGGGAACGGCAGTAGGCGTGACAGTACATTTCCATTTCCATTTTAGTCATTTAGCAGACGCTCTTATCCAGAGCGACTTCCAGTAAGTGAGTGCATACATTTTATTTTATTTTATTTTTTGATTTTTTTTCATACTTGCCCCCCATGGGAAAGGAACCCACAACCCTGGCGTTGCAAGCACCATGCTCTACCAACTGAGCTACATCCCTGCCGGCCATTCCCTCCCCTACCCTGGACGATGCTTGGCCAATTGTGCGCCGCCCCATGGGTCTCCCGGTCGCGGCCGGCTACGAC
The DNA here is from genome assembly GCF_964263955.1 of Coregonus lavaretus. Taxonomy (NCBI): domain Eukaryota; kingdom Metazoa; phylum Chordata; class Actinopteri; order Salmoniformes; family Salmonidae; genus Coregonus; species Coregonus lavaretus. Next base: position 4,695 of record NW_028162566.1, read on the forward strand.
AGAGCCTGGATTCGAACCAGGATCTCTAGTGGCCCAGCTAGCACTGTGATGCAGCGCCTTAGACCACTGCTCCCCAGCTCCTGGTTAGTCCTCTCCACCTGCCCATTACTACCCAGATGTGAGGCTGACAATGGCTGACAATGGCTGACAATGGCTGACAATGGCTGACAATGGCTGGCAATGGCTGACAATGGCTGACAATGGCTGACAATGGCTGGCAATGGCTGACAATGGCTGACAATGGCTGACAATGGCTGACAATGGCTGGCAATGGCTGACAATGGCTGACAATGGCTGACAATGGCTGACAATGGCTGGCAATGGCTGGCAATGGCTGACAATGGCTGACAATGGCTGACAATGGCTGACACGGGAAGGGGAAGTAATTTCCCCGCTGGAGCGTGCCGGGGAGATTTTGATTGGACACATACGGTGCATGAGTTGACATAGTGGGTGGCGTCCTGTGCCAAGGTGGGCCACCAGTATTTATCAGAGAGGGATTGATACTTGGGTGTCCAGCGGCGAGGGATGTGTGCCCAGGTCAACAGCCGATATCTCACCCCTGTGGGGATGTAGATGCGCTCTGGGGGGCAGGTAGGAGGAGCGGGTTCCCTGTCCAGAGCCTGTCAGATGTCCACATCTACCTCCCAACTCACGTGGCCAATGACTTCGGAGGACAGATTGATAGGCTGGAGGGCACTCACAGGATCCTCCACCAACGTGGAACCACAGGGTAATGAAAAGCAGGTCCTCCGGTATCCTGGTCCGCAGGTGGTGATTCTCATCCTCGACCAGGAGATGGTGGGGTTCAGGCTCTCTCTCAGGACAGCCAAAGGAGGGAGGAGAGTGGCGAGGTGGACACCGGCGCTCTTGAAGAAGGTTATCCACATGGATGGCCATCGCGATGAAAGCGTCTAAGGATATGTTGCCATCCCGACATGCCAACTCTGTCTGGACCTCCTCGCGCAGTCCACTGTGGAATAGCATGCGGAGCGCCAGCTCATTCCATCCGCTGGAGGCTGCCACAGTCCAAAAGGTGAGTGCGTACTCCGCAGCGGTCTGGGTATCCTGCTGGAGTTGGAAAAGTCGCTCACTTCCCTCTCTGCCCTCTGGAGGAGGGTCGAAGACCGCCCTGAACAGAGCCATGAACCGCTCCTCCTTCTCCTCTCTCCCAGGCGGCCGTAGCCCACTCCAACGCCCGTCCGGTCAGCAGGGAAATGCCCGTGGCAACCTCTCGGACCTCTCGGTGGTCGGGGCTCCCGTCTGATAGGCGAAATGGAGAGAGCACTGGAGTAGGAAGCCACGGCACTTCGATAGAGTACCGTCATACTTCTCCAGCAGGGACAGTCAGGCATCTCTGACCTGGGCGGACATCTGGGTAGGCTGGGGGACTGGCTCACTGTGACGACCCATGGTAGGAGGCCCTCCGTCTGAGGTATGGAAAACCTCGCTGGTGGTGTCGAGGCGGTGGAGATGGTCGTACCCAGTAGAGCCAGCTGGTCATGGAGTTGGTGGAGTAGATTTACGTTTTAGTCATTTAGCAGATGCTCTTTTCCAGACAGCGACTTACAGTTAGTGAGCGCATTCATTTTTTTGGTTCATACTGGGCCCCCGTGGGAATCGAACCCACAACCTTGGCGTTGCAAGCGCCATGCTCTACCAACAAATCTACATAGGGCCCATAGATGACCCTTTTCCTCGACCGTCCGGAAGATGCTGTTATTTGCTGCTGCTTCCATTTTTTTCAGAGGCAGTACTCTGTCACGTATACGCTAGGAATCAGGAAGCAGGTGTTTCCAAGACCTCAGAAAATAAATTGCAGACCTCCACAAGTCTGGTTCATCCTTGGGAGCAATTTCCAAACGCCTGAAGGTACCACGTTGATCTGTACAAACAATAGTACGCAAGTATAAACACCATGGGACCACGCAGCCGTCATACCGCTCAGGAAGAAGACGCGTTCTGTCTCCTAGAGATGAACGTACTTTGGTGCGAAAAGTGCAAATCAATCCCAGAACAACAGCAAAGGACCTTGTGAAGATGCTGTAGGAAACAGGTACAAAAGTATCTATATCCACATTAAAATGAGTACTATGTCGACATAACCTGAAAGGCAGCTCAACAAGGAAGAAGCCACGGCTCCAAAAATAAAAAAAGCCAGACTACGGTTTGCAACAGCAGATGGGGTCAAAGATTGTACTTTTTGGAGAAATGTCCTCTAGTCTGATGAAATAAAAATGTAACTGTTTGGCAAAAATGACCATCGTTATGTTTGGAGGAAAAAGGCGGTGGCTTGCAAGCCGAAGAACACCATCCTAACCGTGAAGCACGGTGGTGGCAGCATCATGCTGTGGGGGTGCTTTGCAAAAAAAGTTATAAAGTTTCTTAAACTTTGAAAATGTGGAGAACGTTGATCCAATAAGTAGGAAAAATACCCCTGCTCTAACTCTAATATTTTTCCTACATACTGTTTCAACCTTCTCCACATTTTCAAAGTTTAAGAAACTATATAACTTATTTCAAAATGATCTAAAAAAAGATATTGATTGTGAATGTCTTCATTCCAGTTAATATATTAAAAACATTTACATTTGAGTCAACCATATATCACAGTCATAGTTATTTTCCCTCAATAAAGCAGCTATCAGCAAAGTCATAGATATCTAGTGCGAGTGTTAGTTCACAAATGTATTTGTTTATTGGGGGGTGCAAGTGCAAAGGGGTTAGGGTTAGGGTTAGGGGGTGCAAAGGGGTTAGGGTTAGGGTTAGGGGGTGCAAAGGGGTTAGGGTTAGGGTTAGGGGGTGCAAAGGGGTTAGGGTTAGGGTTAGGGGGTGCAAAGGGGTTAGGGTTAGGGTTAGGGGGTGCAAAGGGGTTAGGGTTAGGGTTAGGGGGTGCAAAGGGGTTAGGGTTAGGGTTAGGGGGTGCAAAGGGGTTAGGGTTAGGGTTAGGGGGTGCAAAGGGGTTAGGGTTAGGGTTAGGGGTGCAAAGGGGTTAGGGTTAGGGTTAGGGGGTGCAAAGGGGTTAGGGTTAGGGTTAGGGGGTGCAAAGGGGTTAGGGTTAGGGTTAGGGGGTGCAAAGGGGTTAGGGTTAGGGGGTGCAAAGGGGTTAGGGTTAGGGTTAGGGGGTGCAAAGGGGTTAGGGTTAGGGTTAGGGGGTGCAAAGGGGTTAGGGTTAGGGGGTGCAAAGGGGTTAGGGTTAGGGTTAGGGGGTGCAAAGGGGTTAGGGTTAGGGTTAGGGGGTGCAAAGGGGTTAGGGTTAGGGTTAGGGGGTGCAAAGGGGTTAGGGTTAGGGTTAGGGGGTGCTGTGGGGTTAGGGTTAGGGTTAGCAAGTGCAAAGGGGTTAGGGTTAGGGTTAGGGGGTGCAAAGGGGTTAGGGTTAGGGTTAGGGGGTGCTGTGGGATTATTAGTAGTAGGACATACACAAAATATTCCAAATTGGTGAAGTGAAATGAAAAAAATAACTTGTTTCAAATAATTCTAAAAAGTGGTGCGTTCATATGTATTTACCCCCTTTGCTATGAAGCCCCTAAATAAGATCTGGTGCAACCAATTAACCTTCAGAAGTCACATAATTAGTTAAATAAAGTCCACCTGTTTGCAATCTAAGTGTCACATGATCTGTCACATGATCTCAGTGTATATACACTTGTTATGAAAGGCCCCAGAGTCTGCAACACCACTAAGCAAAGGGCACCACCAAGCAAGCGGCACCATGAAGACCAAGGAGCTCTCCAAACAGGTCAGGGACAAAGTTGTGGAGAAGTACAGATCAGGGTTGGATTATAAAAAAAAATCAGAAACTTTGAACATCCCACGGAGCACCATTAAATCTATCATTAAAAAATGGAAAGAATATGGCACCACAACAAACCTGCCAAGAGAGGACCGCCCACCAAAACTCACAGACCAGGCAAGGAAGGCATTAATCAGAGGCAACAAAGAGACCAAAGATAACCCTGAAAGAGCTTCAAAGCTCCACAGCAGAGATTGGAGTATCTGTTCATAGGACCACTTTAAGCCGTACACTCCACAGAGCTGGGCTTTACGGAAAAGTGGCCAGAAAAAAAGCCATTGCTTAAAGAAACAAATAAGCAAAGACGTTTGGTGTTTCCCAAAAGGCATGTGGAAGACTCCCCAAACAAATGAAAGAAGGTACTCTGGTCAGATGAGACTAAAATTGAGCATTTTGGCCATCAAGGAAAACGCTACGTCTGGCGCAATCCCAACACCTCTCATCACCCGAGAACACCATCCCCACAGTGAAGCATGGTGGTGGCAGCATCATGCTGTGGGGATGTTTTTCATCGGTAGGGACAGAATTGAAGGAATGATGGATGGCGCTAAATACAGGGAAATTCTTGAGGGAAACCTGTTTCAGTCTTTCAGAGATTTGAGACTAGGACGGAGGTTCACCTTCCAGCAGGACAATGACCCTAAGCATACCGCTAAAGCAACACTCGAGTGGTTTAAGGGGAAACATTTAAATGTCTCACTGGTCATCCCCAAAGCCAACACCTCCTTTGGCCGCCATTCCTTCCAGTTCTCTGCTGACAATGACTGGAACGAACTGCAAAAATCTCTGAAGCTGGAGACTCTTATCTCCCTCAATAACTTTAAGCATCAGTTGTCAGAGCAGCTTAACGATCACTGCACCTGTACACAGCCATTCTGAAATTAGCCCACCCAACTACCTCATCCCCATAATGTTATTTATTTTGCTCATTTGCACCCCAGTATCTCTATTTGCACATCATCTCTTGCTATCTATCATTCCAGTGTTAATACTAATTGTAATTATTTTGCACTATGGCCTATTTATTGCCTTACCTCCATAACTTGCTACATTTGCAAACACTATATTTATATATATTTTCTGTTGTATTTTTGACTTTATGTTTTTTTTTTTACCCCATATGTAACTCTGTTGTTGTTTTTATCGCACTGCTTTGCTTTATCTTGGCCAGGTCGCAGTTGTAAATGAGAACTTGTTCTCAACTGGCCTACCTGGTTAAATAAAGGTTAAATAAAATAAAATAAAATAAATAGAGACATACCCCAAGAGACTTGCAGCTTAAATTTCTGCAAAAAGTGCCTCTACAAAGTATTGACTTTGGGTGGGATGAATAGTTATGCACGCTCAATATATTTTTTTGTCTTATTTCTTGTTTGTTTCACCCCCCAATTATTTTTTTTTGCATCTTCAAAGTGGTAGGCATGTTGTGTAAATCAAATGACACATCCATTTTAAGTCCAGGTTGTAAGGCAACAAAATAGGAATCATTCCAAGGGGGCGGTGAATACTTTCTCAAGCCGCTGTAACCAGGCCTAGCTAGGTATGTGCCTAAACTACAGGAATCATGATGATGCTAACTAGTGGTAATGTAGAACTGGCATTATTCAGTCTCAGACTCCAGGAAAATGCTTACAAGAAAGAAACACATGAAGACAGAGTCAGAGACAGAGTTGTTGATTTCCATTGTTCCTTGTAACGTTAAAAAGAGAAGAACATGACAGACAGCTATCTAGGCTACTCACCAGACTGTAGGCTACTCACCATGCTGTAGGCTACTCACCAGACTGTAGGCTACTCACCATGCTGTAGGCTACTCACCATGCTGTAGGCTACTCACCATGCTGTAGGCTACTCACCAGACTGTAGGCTACTCACCAGACTGTAGGCTACTCACCATGCTGTAGGCTACTCACCATGCTGTAGGCTACTCACCATGCTGTAGGCTACTCACCAGACTGTAGGCTACTCACCATGCTGTAGGCTACTCACCAGACTGTAGGCTACTCACCAGACTGTAGGCTACTCACTAGACTGTAGGCTACTCACCATGCTGTAGGCTACTCACCAGACTGTAGGCTACTCACCAGACAGTAGGCTACTCACCATGCTGTAGGCTACTCACCATGCTGTAGGCTACTCACCATGCTGTAGGCTACTCACCAGACTGTAGGCTACTCACCAGACTGTAGGCTACTCACCATGCTGTAGGCTACTCACCATGCTGTAGGCTACTCACCAGACTGTAGGCTACTCACCAGACTGTAGGCTACTCACCATGCTGTAGGCTACTCACCATGCTGTAGGCTACTCACCATGCTGTAGGCTACTCACCAGACTGTAGGCTACTCACCATGCTGTAGGCTACTCACCAGACTGTAGGCTACTCACCATGCTGTAGGCTACTCACCATGCTGTAGGCTACTCACCAGACTGTAGGCTACTCACCATGCTGTAGGCTACTCACCATGCTGTAGGCTACTCACCATGCTGTAGGCTACTCACCAGACTGTAGGCTACTCACCATGCTGTAGGCTACTCACCAGACTGTAGGCTACTCACCAGACTGTAGGCTACTCACCATGCTGTAGGCTACTCACCATGCTGTAGGCTACTCACCATGCTGTAGGCTACTCACCAGACTGTAGGCTACTCACCATGCTGTAGGCTACTCACCAGACTGTAGGCTACAGATTTGAGCCACCACTAGAATAGCAATTTTTTTGTTATTGAGTCTAATTAATCAAATTACTCATCTAACAACAAAAATCCTTATTATTTTGTAAGAAAAGTTGCAATAAAGTTGACTAAAGTAGAAGCTCATGTTTGTAGGCATTTTCACTTGGTAATGAGTATTAAGTAATTATATAGAAATTGCTCATAGGTAACTATAAAGTTACACGTCACTTTAAATGGCTAAATACTTTGTAACACCTAGTAATTACATTGTACTTATGCAGATATGACATGTCCTCTGTGGTGTACTAGTGTGTTTATTTTCTCACTTGGATGGCGCTTCCAAAAGCTTTAAAATCTGTGCCAGGTTGTCAGGATGGATAATGTACTGTATAAGTACACATTAATTACAAGTAAGTACCCCTCAAGATACACTTCATTTTAAGTAGCTAAATCCGTTGTAACACCTAGTAATTACATTGTACTTAGGTAGATATTACATGTACTCTGTGGTGTACTGGTGTGTTTATCTTCTCACATGGATGGCAAGGAGGTTAAGGTTGTCATAATGGGTAACGTACAGTGAGGGAAAAAAGTATTTGATCCCCTGCTGATTTTGTACGTTTGCCCACTGACAAAGACATGATCAGTCTATAATTTTAATGGTAGGTTTATTTGAACAGTGAGAGACAGAATAACCACAAAAAAATCCAGAAAAACGTTATAATTTTTTTTTATAAATTGATTTGCATTTGAATGAAGGAAGGAAATAAGTATTTGACCCCTCTGCAAAACATGACCTAGTACTTGGTGGCAAAACCCCTGTTGGCAATCACAGAGGTCAGACATTTCTTGTAGTTGGCCACCAGATTTTGTTCCACTCCTCTTTGCAGATCTTCTCCAAGTCATTAAGGTTTCGGGACTGACATTTGGCTACTCGAACCTTCAGCTCCCTCCACAGATTTTCTATGGGATTAAGGTCTGGAGACTGGCTAGGCCACTCCAGGACCTTAATGTGCTTCTTCTTGAGCCACTCCTTTGTTTTGGGTCATTGTCATGCTGGAATACCCATCCACGACCCATTTTCAATGCCCTGGCTGAGGGAAGGAGGTTCTCACCCAAGATTTGGCGGTACATGGCCCCGTCCATCGTCCCTTTGATGTGGTGAAGTTGTCCTGTCTCCTTAGCAGAAAAACACCCCCAAAGCAAAATGTTTCCACCTCCATGTTTTTGATGGAGGGGATGGTGTTCTTGGGGTCATAGGCAGCATTCCTCCTCCTCCAAACATGGCGAGTTGAGTTGATGCCAAAGAGCTCCATTTTGGTCTCATCTGACCACAA
>NW_028162566.1:17500-57302 GCF_964263955.1 Coregonus lavaretus
GATTATACAACTAGATACAGCTCTCTGATGATTATATCACTAGATACAGCTCTCTGATGATTATACCACTAGATACAGCTCTCTGATGATTATACCACTAGATACAGCTCTCTGATGATTATACCACTAGATACAGCTCTCTGACGATTATACCACTAGATACAGCTCTCTGATGATTATATCACTAGATACAGCTATCTGATGATTATACCACTAGATACAGCTCTCTGATGATTATACCACTAGATACAGTTCTCTGATGATTATACCACTAGATACGGCTCTCTGTATTATACAACTAGATACAGCTCTTTGACGATTACACCACTAGATACAGCTCTCTGTTGATTATACCACTAGATACAGCTCTCTGATGATTATATCACTAGATACAGCTCTCTGATGATTATACCACTAGATACAGCTCTCTGATGATTATATCACTAGATACAGCTCTCTGATGATTATATCACTAGATACAGCTCTCTGATGATTATACCACTAGATACAGCTCTCTGATGATTATACCACTAGATACAGCTCTCTGATGATTATATCACTAGATACACCTCTGATGATTATACCACTAGATACAGTTCTTTGACGATTGTACTACTAGATACATCTCTCTGATGATTATACCACTAGGTAGAAATCTTTGTATTATACCACTAGATACAGCTCTCTGGTGATTATACCACTAGATACAGCTCTCTGGTGATTATACCACTAGATACAGCTATCTGGTGATTATACCACTAGATACAGCTCATTGATGATTATACCACTAGATACAGCTCTCTGACGATTATACCACTAGATACAGCTCTCTGATGATTATACAACTAGATACAGCTCTCTGATGATTATATCACTAGATACAGCTCTCTGATGATTATACCACTAGATACAGCTCTCTGATGATTATACCACTATATACAGCTCTCTGATGATTATACCACTAGATACAGCTCTCTGACGATTATACCACTAGATGCAGCTCTCTGATGATTATACCACTAGATACAGCTCTCTGATGATTATACCACTAGATACAGCTCTCTGTATTATACAACTAGATACAGCTCTTTGACGATTACACCACTAGATACAGCTCTCTGGTGATTATACCACTAGATACAGCTCTCTGATGGTTATATCACTAGATACAGCTCTCTGATGATTATACCACTAGATACAGCTCTCTGATGATTATATCACTAGATACAGATCTCTGATGATTATATCACTAGATACAGCTCTCTGATGATTATACCACTAGATACAGCTCTCTTATGATTATACCACTAGATACAGCTCTCTGATGATTATATCACTAGATACAGCTCTCTTATGATTATACCACTAGATACAGCTCTCTGATGATTATATCACTAGATACACCTCTGATGATTATACCACTAGATACAGTTCTTTGACGATTATACTACTAGATACATCTCTCTGATGATTATACCACTAGGTAGACATCTTTGTATTATACCACTAGATACAGCTCTCTGGTGATTATACCACTAGATACAGCTCTCTGATGATTATATCACTAGATACAGCTCTCTGATGATTATACCACTAGATACAGCTCTCTGATGATTATACCACTAGATACAGCTCTCTGATGATTATACCACTAGATACAGCTCTCTGTATTATACAACTAGATACAGCTCTTTGACGATTACACCACTAGATACAGCTCTCTGGTGATTATACCACTAGATACAGCTCTCTGATGGTTATATCAATAGATACAGCTCTCTGATGATTATACCACTAGATACAGCTCTCTGATGATTATATCACTAGATACAGCTCTCTGATGAGTATATCACTAGATACAGCTCTCTGATGATTATACCACTAGATACAGCTCTCTTATGATTATACCACTAGAAACAGCTCTCTGATGATTATATCACTAGATACACCTCTGATGATTATACCACTAGATACAGTTCTTTGACGATTATACTACTAGATACATCTCTGTGATGATTATACCACTAGGTAGACATCTTTGTATTATACCACTAGATACAGCTCTCTGGTGATTATACCACTAGATACAGCTCTCTGATGATTATACCACTAGATACAGCTCTCTGTATTATGTCACTAGATACATCTCTCTGTATTATATCACTAGATACAGCTATCTGGTGATTATACCACTAGATACAGCTCATTGATGATTATACCACTAGATACAGCTCTCTGACGATTATACCACTAGATACAGCTCTCTGATGATTATACAACTAGATACAGCTCTCTGATGATTATATCACTAGATACAGCTCTCTGATGATTATACCACTAGATACAGCTCTCTGATGATTATACCACTAGATACAGCTCTCTGATGATTATACCACTAGATACAGCTCTCTGACGATTATACCACTAGATACAGCTCTCTGATGATTATATCACTAGATACAGCTATCTGATGATTATACCACTAGATACAGCTCTCTGATGATTATACCACAAGATACAGTTCTCTGATGATTATACCACTAGATACGGCTCTCTGTATTATACAACTAGATACAGCTCTTTGACGATTACACCACTAGATACAGCTCTCTGTTGATTATACCACTAGATACAGCTCTCTGATGATTATATCACTAGATACAGCTCTCTGATGATTATACCACTAGATACAGCTCTCTGATGATTATATCACTAGATACAGCTCTCTGATGATTATATCACTAGATACAGCTCTCTGATGATTATACCACTAGATACAGCTCTCTGATGATTATACCACTAGATACAGCTCTCTGATGATTATATCACTAGATACACCTCTGATGATTATACCACTAGATACAGTTCTTTGACGATTGTACTACTAGATACATCTCTCTGCTGATTATACCACTAGGTAGAAATCTTTGTATTATACCACTAGATACAGCTCTCTGGTGATTATACCACTAGATACAGCTCTCTGGTGATTATACCACTAGATACAGCTATCTGGTGATTATACCACTAGATACAGCTCATTGATGATTATACCACTAGATACAGCTCTCTGACGATTATACCACTAGATACAGCTCTCTGATGATTATACAACTAGATACAGCTCTCTGATGATTATATCACTAGATACAGCTCTCTGATGATTATACCACTAGATACAGCTCTCTGATGATTATACCACTATATACAGCTCTCTGATGATTATACCACTAGATACAGCTCTCTGACGATTATACCACTAGATGCAGCTCTCTGATGATTATACCACTAGATACAGCTCTCTGATGATTATACCACTAGATACAGCTCTCTGTATTATACAACTAGATACAGCTCTTTGACGATTACACCACTAGATACAGCTCTCTGGTGATTATACCACTAGATACAGCTCTCTGATGGTTATATCACTAGATACAGCTCTCTGATGATTATACCACTAGATACAGCTCTCTGATGATTATATCACTAGATACAGATCTCTGATGATTATATCACTAGATACAGCTCTATGATGATTATACCACTAGATACAGCTCTCTTATGATTATACCACTAGATACAGCTCTCTGATGATTATATCACTAGATACAGCTCTCTTATGATTATACCACTAGATACAGCTCTCTGATGATTATATCACTAGATACAGCTCTCTGATGATTATACCACTAGATACAGCTCTCTGATGATTATACCACTAGATACAGCTCTCTGATGATTATACCACTAGATACAGCTCTCTGACGATTATACCACTAGATACAGCTCTCTGATGATTATATCACTAGATACAGCTATCTGATGATTATACCACTAGATACAGCTCTCTGATGATTATACCACTAGATACAGTTCTCTGATGATTATACCACTAGATACGGCTCTCTGTATTATACAACTAGATACAGCTCTTTGACGATTACACCACTAGATACAGCTCTCTGTTGATTATACCACTAGATACAGCTCTCTGATGATTATATCACTAGATACAGCTCTCTGATGATTATACCACTAGATACAGCTCTCTGATGATTATATCACTAGATACAGCTCTCTGATGATTATATCACTAGATACAGCTCTCTGATGATTATACCACTAGATACAGCTCTCTGATGATTATACCACTAGATACAGCTCTCTGATGATTATATCACTAGATACACCTCTGATGATTATACCACTAGATACAGTTCTTTGACGATTGTACTACTAGATACATCTCTCTGCTGATTATACCACTAGGTAGAAATCTTTGTATTATACCACTAGATACAGCTCTCTGGTGATTATACCACTAGATACAGCTCTCTGGTGATTATACCACTAGATACAGCTATCTGGTGATTATACCACTAGATACAGCTCATTGATGATTATACCACTAGATACAGCTCTCTGACGATTATACCACTAGATACAGCTCTCTGATGATTATACAACTAGATACAGCTCTCTGATGATTATATCACTAGATACAGCTCTCTGATGATTATACCACTAGATACAGCTCTCTGATGATTATACCACTATATACAGCTCTCTGATGATTATACCACTAGATACAGCTCTCTGACGATTATACCACTAGATGCAGCTCTCTGATGATTATACCACTAGATACAGCTCTCTGATGATTATACCACTAGATACAGCTCTCTGTATTATACAACTAGATACAGCTCTTTGACGATTACACCACTAGATACAGCTCTCTGGTGATTATACCACTAGATACAGCTCTCTGATGGTTATATCACTAGATACAGCTCTCTGATGATTATACCACTAGATACAGCTCTCTGATGATTATATCACTAGATACAGATCTCTGATGATTATATCACTAGATACAGCTCTATGATGATTATACCACTAGATACAGCTCTCTTATGATTATACCACTAGATACAGCTCTCTGATGATTATATCACTAGATACAGCTCTCTTATGATTATACCACTAGATACAGCTCTCTGATGATTATATCACTAGATACACCTCTGATGATTATACCACTAGATACAGTTCTTTGACGATTATACTACTAGATACATCTCTCTGATGATTATACCACTAGGTAGACATCTTTGTATTATACCACTAGATACAGCTCTCTGGTGATTATACCACTAGATACAGCTCTCTGATGATTATACCACTAGATACAGCTCTCTGTATTATGTCACTAGATACATCTCTCTGTATTATATCACTAGATACAGCTATCTGGTGATTATACCACTAGATACAGCTCATTGATGATTATACCACTAGATACAGCTCTCTGACGATTATACCACTAGATACAGCTCTCTGATGATTATACAACTAGATACAGCTCTCTGATGATTATATCACTAGATACAGCTCTCTGATGATAATACCACTAGATACAGCTCTCTGATGATTATACCACTAGATACAGCTCTGATGATTATACCACTAGATACAGTTCTTTGACGATTGTACTACTAGATACATCTCTCTGATGATTATACCACTAGGTAGAAATCTTTGTATTATACCACTAGATACAGCTCTCTGGTGATTATACCACTAGATACAGCTCTCTGGTGATTATACCACTAGATACAGCTATCTGGTGATTATACCACTAGATACAGCTCATTGATGATTATACCACTAGATACAGCTCTCTGACGATTATACCACTAGATACAGCTTTCTGATGATTATACAACTAGATACAGCTCTCTGATGATTATATCACTAGATACAGCTCTCTGATGATTATACCACTAGATACAGCTCTCTGATGATTATACCACTAGATACAGCTCTCTGATGATTATACCACTAGATACAGCTCTCTGACGATTATACCACTAGATGCAGTGTCACACTCTGGCTCTGGGACTTTTTATGTTGAGTCAGGGTGTGTAGATTTCCGTGTGTTTTGTACTGTGTTTAGTGTCTAGGTGTTCTCGTTCTATGTTTGGTCAGTGACTCCCAATCGGAGGTAACGAGTGTCAGCTGTCGGCTCGTTATCTCTGATTGGGAGCCATATTTAAACTGTCTGTGTTCACCTTGTGGTTGTGGGTTTTTGTTTCCTGGTTACATGTTCCGTGTGTCAGTATTTTGTAACTTGAGGACTTCACGTATCGTCTTTTGTTTTGTTTTCGTGAGTACGTTATTTAATAAATCATGTTCACTCGCAACGCTGCGCATTGGTCTCCTCCTTCAGACGATCGTGACAGAAAAACCCACCATAACCAGACCAAGCAGCGTGTTCAGGAGCCATCGCTGGCAGATCGCCGTGGAAACCTCGACTGGATCAAGCAGCGGGACGAGGAGAGAGGATGGACGTGGCAGGAGATGATTGCGAGTCTGGCAGGAGGGAGAGAGGCCTGGGCCACGGGGAGGAGAGACCCCCAGGAAATTTTTAGGGGGGGGCTCACGACGTCGGGGCAGCAGGTGTACGGGTTAGAGTGGTGCAAAGCGTTGGCAGAGAGGGCCGCCAGGTTAGGGGGGCCACTGGGCACAGAGGAGAGGGAAAGTGTGGAGGCACGGCGAGAGGTACTGGGATGTGTTACCAGTCCGGTCCGGCCCGTTCCTGATCCCTGCGTGGAGCCAGTGGTTTGTGTCCCCAGTACGGTTCGGCCTGTTCCTGCCATTCCCACCAAGGCAGTGGTGCGCGTCGTCAGCCCAGCCCGGCCTGTTCCTGCTTTACGCACAAAGCCTACGGTGTGCGTCTCCAGCCCAGCCCGACCTGTTCCTGCCACTCGCACCAAACCTACGGTGTGCGCCGCCAGCCCAGCCCGGCCTGTCCCTGCCACTCGCACCAAACCTACGGTGCGCGTCACCAGCCCGGCCCGGCCTGTTCCTGCCACTCGCACTAAACCTACGGTGCGCGTCGCCAGCCCGGCCCGGCCTGTTCCTGCCACTCGCACTAAACCTACGGTGCGCGTCGCCAGCCCGGCCCGGCCTGTTCCTGCCACTCGCACTAAGCCAAGGGTGCGAGTCGTCAGCCTGGTCCAGCCCGTTCCTGCTACTCGCACCAAGCCAAGGGTGCGAGTCGTCAGCCTGGTCCAGCCCGTTCCTGCTACTCGCACCAAGCCAGGGGTACGAGTCGTCGGCCTGGTCCAGCCCGATCCTGCTACTCGCACCAAGCCAAGGGTGCGAGTCGTTAGCCTGGTTCAGCTCGTCCCTGCTACTCGCACCAAGCCAAGGGTGCGAGCCGTCAGCCTGATCCAGCCCATTCCTGCTACTCGCACAAAGCCAGGGATGCGAGTCGTCAGCCTGGTGAGGCCCGTTCCGGCTCTACGCATCAAGCCTAGGGTGCGTATCGTCAGCCAGGTCCGGTCCGTTCCTGCCGCACGCGCCAAGCCAGGGGTGCGCGTCGTCAGTCCAGATCCTACCAGCTGGGTTAGATCGGACCGGGGGCGCTACGGGGGGATTGAAGAAGGGTGGTGGTCAAGCCCGGAGCCGGAGCCGCCTCCGAGGAGCAACACCCACCCAGCCCTCCCCTATTTGGGGTGTAGGCGCGGTCGGAGTCCGCGCCTTTAGGGGGGGGTACTGTCACACTCTGGCTCTGGGACTTTTTATGTTGAGTCAGGGTGTGTAGATTTCCGTGTGTTTTGTACTGTGTTTAGTGTCTAGGTGTTCTCGTTCTATGTTTGGTCAGTGACTCCCAATCGGAGGTAACGAGTGTCAGCTGTCGGCTCGTTATCTCTGATTGGGAGCCATATTTAAACTGTCTGTGTTCACCTTGTGGTTGTGGGTTTTTGTTTCCTGGTTACATGTTCCGTGTGTCAGTATTTTGTAACTTGAGGACTTCACGTATCATCTTTTGTTTTGTTTTCGTGAGTACGTTATTTAATAAATCATGTTCACTCGCAACGCTGCGCATTGGTCTCCTCCTTCAGACGATCGTGACATGCAGCTCTCTGATGATTATACCACTAGATACAGCTCTCTGATGATTATACCACTAGATACAGCTCTCTGTATTATATCACTAGATACCGCTCTCTGGTGATTATACTACTAGATACAGATCTCTTATGATTATATCACTAGATACAGCTCTCTGATGATTGTACCACTAGATACAGCTCTCTGATGATTATATCACTAGATACAGCTCTATGATGATTATATCACTAGATACAGCTCTCTGATGATTATATCACTAGATACAGCTCTCTGATGATTATACCACTAGATACAGCTCTCTGTTTTATGTCACTAGATACAGCTCTCTGATGATTATACCACTAGATACAGCTCTCTACTGATTATACCACTAGATACAGCTCTCTACTGATTATACCACTAGATACAGCTCTCTACTGAATATACCACTAGATACAGCTCTCTGATGATTATACCACTAGATACACCTCTCTACTGATTATACCACTAGATACATCTCTCTACTGATTATACCACTAGATACCTCTCTCTACTGATTATACCACTAGATACAGCTCTCTGATGATTATACCACTAGATACAGCTCTCTGATGATTATACCACTAGATACAGCTCTCTGATGATTATACCACTAGATACAGCTCTCTGATGATTATATCACTAGATACAGCTCTCTGATGATTATACCACTAGATACAGCTCTCTGTATTATATCACTAGATACCGCTCTCTGGTGATTATACCACTAGATACAGATCTCTTATGATTGTATCACTAGATACAGCTCTCTGATGATTATATCACTAGATACAGCTCTCTGATGATTATACCACTAGATACAGCTCTCTGATGATTATATCACTAGATACAGCTCTCTGATGATTATACCACTAGATACAGCTCTCTGTATTATATCACTAGATACCGCTCTCTGGTGATTATACTACTAGATACAGATCTCTTATGATTATATCACTATATACAGCTCTCTGATGATTTTACCACTAGATACAGCTCTCTGATGATTATATCACTAGATACAGCTCTATGATGATTATATCACTAGATACAGCTCTCTGATGATTATATCACTAGATACAGCTCTCTGATGATTATACCACTAGATACATCTCTCTGATGATTATACCACTAGATACAGCTCTCTGATGATTATACCACTAGATACAGCTCTCTACTGATTATACCACTAGATACAGCTCTCTACTGATTATACCACTAGATACAGCTCTCTACTGATTATACCACTAGATACAGCTCTCTGATGATTATACCACTAGATACAGCTCTCTGATGATTATACCACTAGATACAGCTCTCTGATGATTATACCACTAGATACAGCTCTCTGATGATTATATCACTAGATACAGCTCTCTGATGATTATACCACTAGATACAGCTCTCTGTATTATATCACTAGATACCGCTCTCTGGTGATTATACCACTAGATACAGATCTCTTATGATTGTATCACTAGATACAGCTCTCTGATGATTATACCACTAGATACAGCTCTCTGATGATTATATCACTAGATACAGCTCTCTGATGATTATACCACTAGATACAGCTCTTTGATCATTATACCACTAGATACAGCTCTCTGATGATTATACCACTACATATAGCTCTCTGATGATTATACCACTAGATACAGCTATCTGTATTATACCAATAGATACAGCTCTCTGTATTATATCACTAGAGACAGCTCTCTGATAATTATACAACTAGATACAGCTCTCTGGTGATTATCTCACTAGATACAACTCTGATGATTATACATCTAGATATAGCTCTTTGACGATTATACTACTAGATACATCTCTCTGATGATTATACCACTAGATACAGCTCTCTGGTGATTATACCATAAGATACAGCTCTCTGTATTATGTCACTAGATACTTCTCTCTGTATTATATCAACAGATAAAGCTCTCTGATGATTATATCACTAGATACATGTCTCTGATGATTATACCACTAGATACAGCTCTCTGATGATTATACCACTAGATACAGCTCTCTACTGATTATACCACTAGATACAGCTCTCTGATGATTATACCACTAGATACAGCTCTCTACTGATTATACCACTAGATACATCTCTCTACTGATTATACCACTAGATACCTCTCTCTACTGATTATACCAATAGATACAGCTCTCTGATGATTATACCACTAGATACAGCTCTCTGATGATTATACCACTAGATACAGCTCTCTGATGATTATACCACTAGATACAGCTCTCTGATGATTATATCACTAGATACAGCTCTCTGATGATTATACCACTAGATACAGCTCTCTGTATTATATCACTAGATACCGCTCTCTGGTGATTATACCACTAGATACAGATCTCTTATGATTGTATCACTAGAATCAGCTCTCTGGTGATTATACCACTAGATACAGATCTCTGATGATTATATCACTAGATACAGCTCTCTGATGATTATACCACTAGATACAGCTCTTTGATCATTATACCACTAGATACAGCTCTCTGATGATTATACCACTACATATAGCTCTCTGATGATTATACCACTAGATACAGCTATCTGTATTATACCAATAGATACAGCTCTCTGTATTATATCACTAGAGACAGCTCTCTGATAATTATACAACTAGATACAGCTCTCTGGTGATTATCTCACTAGATACAGCTCTGATGATTATACATCTAGATATAGCTCTTTGACGATTATACTACTAGATACATCTCTCTGATGATTATACCACTAGATACAGCTCTCTGGTGATTATACCATAAGATACAGCTCTCTGTATTATGTCACTAGATACATCTCTCTGTATTATATCAACAGATAAAGCTCTCTGATGATTATATCACTAGATACATGTCTCTGATGATTATACCACTAGATACAGCTCTCTGTATTATATCAATAGATACATCTCTCTGGATTATATCATTAGATACAGCTCTCTTATGATTATATAACTAGATACATCTCTCTGTATTATTCCACTAGATACAGCTCTCTGTATTATATCACTAGATACAGTTCTCTGATGATTATACCACTAGATACAGCTCTCTGATGATTATACCACTAGATACAGCTCTCTGATGATTATATCACTAGATACAGCTCTCTGATGATTATACCACTAGATACAGCTCTCTGTATTATATCACTAGATACCGCTCTCTGGTGATTATACCACTAGATACAGATCTCTTATGATTATATCACTAGATACAGCTCTCTGATGATTATACCACTAGATACAGCTCTCTGATGATTATATCACTAGATACAGCTCTATGATGATTATATCACTAGATACAACTCTCTGATGATTATATCACTAGATACAGCTCTCTGTTGATTATACCACTAGATAAATCTCTCTGTATTATACTACTAGATACATCTCTTTGATGATTATACCACTAGATACAGCTATCTGTATTATATCACTAGATACAGCTCTATGATGATTATATCACTAGATACAGCTCTGATGATTATAGCACTAGATACAGCTCTTTGACGATTATACTACTAGATACATCTCTCGGATGATTATACCACTAGATAGTCATCTTTGTATTATACCACTAGATACAGCTCTCTGGTGATTATACCACTAGATACAGCTCATTGATGATTATACCACTAGATATAGCTCTCTGACGATTATACCACTAGATACAGCTCTCTGTAGTATATCAATAGATACATCTCTCTGGATTATATCATTAGATACAGCTCTCTTATGATTATATAACTAGATACATCTCTCTGTATTATTCCACTAGATACAGCTCTCTGTATTATATCACTAGATACAGTTCTCTGATGATTATACCACTAGATACAGCTCTCTGATGATTATACCACTAGATACAGCTCTCTGATGATTATATCACTAGATACAGCTCTCTGATGATTATACCACTAGATACAGCTCTCTGTATTATATCACTAGATACCGCTCTCTGGTGATTATACCACTAGATACAGATCTCTTATGATTATATCACTAGATACAGCTCTCTGATGATTATACCACTAGATACAGCTCTCTGAGGATTATATCACTAGATACAGCTCTATGATGATTATATCACTAGATACAACTCTCTGATGATTATATCACTAGATACAGCTCTCTGTATTATATCAATAGATACATCTCTCTGGATTATATCATTAGATACAGCTCTCTTATGATTATATAACTAGATACATCTCTCTGTATTATTCCACTAGATACAGCTCTCTGTATTATATCACTAGATACAGTTCTCTGATGATTATACCACTAGATACAGCTCTCTGATGATTATACCACTAGATACAGCTCTCTGATGATTATATCACTAGATACAGCTCTCTGATGATTATACCACTAGATACAGCTCTCTGTATTATATCACTAGATACCGCTCTCTGGTGATTATACCACTAGATACAGATCTCTTATGATTATATCACTAGATACAGCTCTCTGATGATTATACCACTAGATACAGCTCTCTGATGATTATATCACTAGATACAGCTCTATGATGATTATATCACTCGATACAACTCTCTGATGATTATATCACTAGATACAGCTCTCTGTTGATTATACCACTAGATAAATCTCTCTGTATTATACTACTAGATACATCTCTTTGATGATTATACCACTAGATACAGCTATCTGTGTTATATCACTAGATACAGCTCTATGATGATTATATCACTAGATACAGCTCTCTGATGATTATATCACTAGATACAGCTCTCTGTTGATTATACCACTAGATAAATCTCTTTGATGATTATACCACTAGATACAGCTATCTGTATTATACCACTAGATACAGCTCTCTGATGATTATACCACTAGATACAGCTCTCTGTATTATGTCACTAGATACAGCTATCTGGTGATTATACCACTAGATACAGCTCTCTGTATTATGTCACTAGATACAGCTATCTGGTGATTATACCACTAGATACAGCTCATTGATGATTATACCACTAAGTACAGCTATCTGTATTATACCACTAGATACAGCTCTCTGATGATTATACCACTAGATACAGTTTTCTGTATTATGTCACTAGATACAGCTAACTGACGATTATACCACTAGATACAGCTCTCTGATGATTATACCACTAGATACAGCTCTCTGTATTATATCACTAGCTACATCTCTCTGTATTATATTACTAGATACAGCTCTCTGATGATTATATAACTAAATACATCTCTCTGTATTATACCACTAGATACAGTTCTCTGTATTATATCACTAGATACAGCTCTCTGATGATTATACCACTAGATACAGCGCTCTGATGATTATATCACTAGATACAGCTCTCTGATGAATATACCACTAGATACATCTCTCTGAAGATTGTACCACTAGATACAGCTCTCTGATGATTATATAACTAAATACATATCTCTGTATTATACCACTAGATACAGCTCTCTGATGATTATATAACTAAATACATCTCTCTGTATTGTACCACTAGATACCGCTCTCTGGTGATTATACCACTAGATACAGATATCTTATGATTGTACCACTAGATACAGCTCTCTGATGATTATATAACTAAATACATCTCTCTGTATTGTACCACTAGATACCGCTCTCTGGTGATTATACCACTAGATACAGTTCTCTGATGATTATACCACTAGATACAGCTCTCTGATGATTATACCACTAGATACAGCTCTCTGATGATTATATCACTAGATACAGCTCTCTGATGATTATACCACTAGATACAGCTCTCTGTATTATATCACTAGATACCGCTCTCTGGTGATTATACCACTAGATACAGCTCTCTGATGATTATATCACTAGATACAGCTCTATGATGATTATATCACTAGATACAGCTCTATGATGATTATATCACTAGATACAGCTCTCTGATGATTATATCACTAGATACAGCTCTCTGTTGATTATACCACTAGATAAATCTCTTTGATGATTATACCACTAGATACAGCTATCTGTATTATACCACTAGATACAGCTCTCTGATGATTATACCAGTAGATACAGCTCTCTGTATTATGTCACTAGATAAAGCTATCTGGTGATTATACCACTAGATACAGCTCTCTGTATTATGTCACTAGATACAGCTCTCTGTATTATATCACTAGCTACATCTCTCTGTATTATATTACTAGATACAGCTCTCTGATGATTATATAACTAAATACATCTCTCTGTATTATACCACTAGATACAGCTCTCTGTATTATATCACTAGATACAGCTCTCTGATGATTATACCACTAGATACAGCTCTCTGATGATTATATCACTAGATACAGCTCTCTGATGAATATACCACTAGATACATCTCTCTGAAGATTGTACCACTAGATACAGCTCTCTGATGATTATATAACTAAATACATCTCTCTGTATTATACCACTAGATACAGCTCTCTGATGATTATACCACTAGATACAGCTCTCTGATGATTATACCACTAGATACAGCTCTCTGATGATTATACCACTAGATACAGATATCTTATGATTATATCACTAGATACAGCTATCTGATGATTATACCACTAGATACAGCTCTCTGATGATTATACCACTAGATACAGCTCTATGATGATTATATCACTAGCTACAAATCTCTGATGATTATATCACTAGATACAGCTCTCTGTTGATTATACCACTAGATAAATCTCTCTGTATTATACTACTAGATACATCTCTTTGATGATTATACCACTAGATACAGCTATCTGTATTATATCACCAGATACAGCTCTATGATGATTATATCACTAGATACAGCTCTCTGATTATTATATCACTAGATACAGCTCTCTGTTGATTATACCACTAGATAAATCTCTCTGTATTATACTACTAGATACATCTCTTTGATGATTATACCACTAGATACAGCTATCTGTATTATACCACTAGATACAGCTCTCTGATGATTATACCACTAGATACAGCTCTCTGTATTATGTCACTACATACAGCTATCTGGTGATTATACCACTAGATACAGCTCTCTGTATTATGTCACTAGATACAGCTATCTGGTGATTATACCACTAGATACAGCTCTCTGTATTATGTCACTAGATACAGCTATCTGGTGATCGTGGTCCTCTGTAGCTCAGCTGGTAGAGCACGGCGCTTGTAACGCCAAGGTAGTGGGTTCGATCCCCGGGACCACCCATACACAAAAAAAAATGTATGCACGCATGACTGTAAGTCGCTTTGGATAAAAGCGTCTGCTAAATGGCATATTATTATTGTACCACTAGATACAGCTCTCTGATGATTATACCACTAGATACAGCTCTCTGATGATTATACCACTAGATACAGTTCTCTGATGATTATACCACTAGATACAGCTCTCTGATGATTATACCACTAGATACAATTCTCTGGTGATTATACCACTAGATACAGCTCTCTGATGATTATACCACTAGATACAGCTCTCTGTATTATATCACTAGATACAGCTCTCTGTATTATATCACTAGATACAGCTCTCTGGTGATTATACCACTAGATATAACTCTCTAATGATTATATAACTAGATACATCTCTCTGTATTATACCACTAGATACAGCTCTCTGTATTATTTCACTTGATACAGATGTCTGATGATTATACCACTAGATACATCTCTCTGATGATTATACCACTAGATACAGCTCTCTGATGATTATACCACTATATACAGCTCTCTGTATTATATCACTAGATACAGCTCTCTGATAAATATACCACAATATACAGCTCTCTATATTATACCACTAGAAACATCTCTCTGATGATTATACCACTATATACAGCTCTCTGTATTATGTCACTAGATACAGCTATCTGGTGATTATACCACTAGATACAGCTCTCTGTATTATGTCACTAGATACAGCTATCTGGTGATTATACCACTAGATACAGCTCTCTGTATTATGTCACTAGATACAGCTATCTGGTGATTGTACCACTAGATACAGCTCTCTGATGATTATACCACTAGATACAGCTCTCTGATGATTATACCACTAGATACAGTTCTCTGATGATTATACCACTAGATACAGCTCTCTGATGATTATACCACTAGATACAATTCTCTGGTGATTATACCACTAGATACAGCTCTCTGATGATTATACCACTAGATACAGCTCTCTGTATTATATCACTAGATACAGCTCTCTGTATTATATCACTAGATACAGCTCTCTGGTGATTATACCACTAGATATAACTCTCTAATGATTATATAACTAGATACATCTCTCTGTATTATACCACTAGATACAGCTCTCTGTATTATTTCACTTGATACAGATGTCTGATGATTATACCACTAGATACATCTCTCTGATGATTATACCACTAGATACAGCTCTCTGATGATTATACCACTATATACAGCTCTCTGTATTATATCACTAGATACAGCTCTCTGATAAATATACCACAATATACAGCTCTCTATATTATACCACTAGAAACATCTCTCTGATGATTATACCACTATATACAGCTCTCTGTATTATATCACTAGATACAGCTCTCTGATAATTATACCACAATATACAGCTCTCTATATTATACCACTAGATACAGCTCTCTGGTGATTATATCACTAGATACAGCTCTCTGTATTATACTACTAGATACATCTCTTTGATTATTATACCACTAGATACAGCTCTCTGTATTATACAACTAGATACAGCTCTTTGACGATTATACCACTAGATACAGCTCTCTTGTGATTATACCACTAGATACAGCTCTCTGATGATTATACCACTAGATACAGCTCTCTGTTTTATGTCACTAGATACAGCTCTCTGATGATTATACCACTAGATACAGCTCTCTACTGATTATACCACTAGATACAGCTCTCTACTGATTATACCACTAGATACAGCTCTCTACTGATTATACCACTAGATACAGCTCTCTGATGATTATACCACTAGATACAGCTCTCTACTGATTATACCACTAGATACATCTCTCTACTGATTATACCACTAGATACCTCTCTCTACTGATTATACCACTAGATACAGCTCTCTGATGATTATACCACTAGATACAGCTCTCTGATGATTATACCACTAGATACAGCTCTCTGATGATTATACCACTAGATACAGCTCTCTGATGATTATATCACTAGATACAGCTCTCTGATGATTATACCACTAGATACAGCTCTCTGTATTATATCACTAGATACCGCTCTCTGGTGATTATACCACTAGATACAGCTCTCTGATGATTATACCACTAGATACAGCTCTCTGATGATTATATCACTAGATACAGCTCTCTGATGATTATACCACTAGATACAGCTCTCTGTATTATACAACTAGATACAGCTCTCTGATGATTATACCACTAGATACAGCTCTCTATATTATACAACTAGATACAGCTTTTTGACGATTATACCACTAGATACAGCTCTCTGGTGATTATACCACTAGATACAGCTCTCTGATGATTATATCACTAGATACAGCTCTCTGATGATTATACGACTAGATTCAGCTCGCTGATGATTATATCACTAGATACAGCTCTCGGATGATTATATCACTAGATACAGCTCTCTGATGATTATACCACTAGATACAGTTCTCTGATGAATATACCACTAGATAGAGCTCTCTGATGATTATATCAGTAGATACACCTCTGATGATTATACCACTAGATACAGCTCTTTGACGATTATACTACTAGATACATCTCTCTGATGATTATACCACTAGATAGTCATCTTTGTATTATACAACTAGATACAGCTCTCTGGTGATTATACCACTAGATACAGCTCATTGATGATTATACCACTAGATACAGCTCTCTGACGATTATACCACTAGATACAGCTCTCTGGTGATTATATCACTAGATACAGCTCTCTTTATTATACTACTAGATACATCTCTTTGATTATTATACCACTAGATACAGCTCTCTGTATTATACAACTAGATACAGCTCTTTGACGATTATACCACTAGATACAGCTCTCTTGTGATTATACCACTAGATACAGCTCTCTGATGATTATACCACTAGATACAGCTCTCTGTTTTATGTCACTAGATACAGCTCTCTGATGATTATACCACTAGATACAGCTCTCTACTGATTATACCACTAGATACAGCTCTCTACTGATTATACCACTAGATACAGCTCTCTACTGATTATACCACTAGATACAGCTCTCTGATGATTATACCACTAGATACAGCTCTCTACTGATTATACCACTAGATACATCTCTCTACTGATTATACCACTAGATACCTCTCTCTACTGATTATACCTCTAGATACAGCTCTCTGATGATTATACCACTAGATACAGCTCTCTGATGATTATACCACTAGATACAGCTCTCTGATGATTATACCACTAGATACAGCTCTCTGATGATTATATCACTAGATACAGCTCTCTGATGATTATACCACTAGATACAGCTCTCTGTATTATATCACTAGATACCGCTCTCTGGTGATTATACCACTAGATACAGCTCTCTGATGATTATACCACTAGATACAGCTCTCTGATGATTATATCACTAGATACAGCTCTATGATGATTATATCACTAGATACAACTCTCTGATGATTATACCACTAGATACAGCTCTCTGATGATTATACCACTAGATACAGCTCTCTGTATTATACAACTAGATACAGCTCTCTGATGATTATACCACTAGATACAGCTCTCTATATTATACAACTAGATACAGCTTTTTGACGATTATACCACTAGATACAGCTCTCTGGTGATTATACCACTAGATACAGCTCTCTGATGATTATATCACTAGATACAGCTCTCTGATGATTATACGACTAGATTCAGCTCGCTGATGATTATATCACTAGATACAGCTCTCGGATGATTATATCACTAGATACAGCTCTCTGATGATTATACCACTAGATACAGTTCTCTGATGAATATACCACTAGATAGAGCTCTCTGATGATTATATCAGTAGATACACCTCTGATGATTATACCACTAGATACAGCTCTTTGACGATTATACTACTAGATACATCTCTCTGATGATTATACCACTAGATAGTCATCTTTGTATTATACAACTAGATACAGCTCTCTGGTGATTATACCACTAGATACAGCTCATTGATGATTATACCACTAGATACAGCTCTCTGACGATTATACCACTAGATACAGCTCTCTGTATTATATCAATAGATACATCTATCTGGTGATTATACCACTAGATACAGCTCATTGATGATTATACCACTAAGTACAGCTATCTGTATTATACCACTAGATACATCTCTTTGATTATTATACCACTATATTAAGCTATCTGTATAATACCAATAGATACCGCTCTCTATATTATACCACTAGATACAGCTCTCTGTATTATATCACTAGAGACAGCTCTCTATTAATTATACAACTAGACACAGCTCTCTGTATTATACCACTACATACAGCTCTCTGATGATTATACCACTAGATACAGCTCTCTGATGATTATACCACTAGATACAGCTCTCTGACGATTATACCACTAGATACAGCTATCTGATGATTATACCACTAGATACAGCTCTCTGATGATTATACCACTAGATACATCTCTCTGTATTATACCACTAGATACAGCTCTCTGATGATTATACCACTAGATACAGCTCTCTGATGATTATACCACTAGATACAGCTCTCTGATGATTATACCACTAGATACAGATATCTTATGATTATATCACTAGATACAGCTATCTGATGATTATACCACTAGATACAGCTCTCTGATGAATATACCACTATATACATCTCTCTGAAGATTGTACCACTAGATACAGCTCTCTGATGATTATACCACTAGATACAGCTCTCTGATGATTATACCACTAGATACAGTTCTCTGATGATTATACCACTAGATACAGCTCTCTGATGATTATACCACTAGATACAGCTCTCTGGTGATTATACCACTAGATACAGCTCTCTGATGATTATACCACTAGATACAGCTCTCTGTATTATATCACTAGATACAGCTCTCTGTATTATATCACTAGATACAGCTCTCTGGTGATTATACCACTAGATATAGCTCTCTAATGATTATATAACTAGATACATCTCTCTGTATTATACCACTAGATACAGCTCTCTGTATTATTTCACTTGATACAGATGTCTGATGATTATACCACTAGATACATCTCTCTGATCATTATACCACTAGATACAGCTCTCTGATGATTATACCACTATATACAGCTCTCTGTATTATATCACTAGATACAGCTCTCTGATAAATATACCACAATATACAGCTCTCTATATTATACCACTAGAAACATCTCTCTGATGATTATACCACTATATACAGCTCTCTGTATTATATCACTAGATACAGCTCTCTGATAATTATACCACAATATACAGCTCTCTATATTATACCACTAGATACAGCTCTCTGGTGATTATATCACTAGATACAGCTCTCTGTATTATACTACTAGATACATCTCTTTGATTATTATACCACTATATTAAGCTATCTGTATTATACCAATAGATACCGCTCTCTATATTATACCACTAGATACAGCTCTCTGTATTATATCACTAGAGACAACTCTCTATTAATTATACAACTAGACACAGCTCTCTGTATTATACCACTACATACAGCTCTCTGATGATTATACCACTAGATACAGCTCTCTGATGATTATACCACTAGATACAGCTCTCTAACGATTATACCACTAGATACAGCTATCTGATGATTATACCACTAGATACAGCTCTCTGATGATTATACCACTAGATACAGCTCTCTGAATTATACAACTAGATACAGCTCTCTGATGATTATACCACTAGATACAGCTCTCTGATGATTATACCACTAGATACAGCTCTCTGATGAATATACCACTAGATACAGCTCTCTGATGATTATACCACTAGATACAGCTCTCTGATGATTATACCACTAGATACAGCTCTCTGATGATTATACCACTAGATACAGCTCTCTGATGATTATACCACTAGATACAGCTCTCTGATGATTATACCACTAAATACAGCTCTCTGTATTATACAACTAGATACAGCTCTTTGACGATTATACCACTAGATACAGCTCTTCCTTGATGGCCAGAAAGCTCAATTTTAGTCTCATCTGACCAGAGTACCTTCTTCCATATGTTTGGGGAGTCTCACACATGGCTTTTGGCAAACACCAAACGTGTTTGCTTATTTTTTTCTTTAAACAATGGCTTTTTTTCTGGCCACTCTTCCGTAAAGCCTAGCTCTGTGGAGTGTACGGCTTAAAGTGGTCCTATGGACAGATACTCCAATCTCCGCTGTGGAGCTTTGCAGTTCCTTCAGGGTTATCTTTGGTCTCTTTGTTGCCTCTCTGATGAATGCCCTCCTTGCTTGGTCCGTGAGTTTTGGTGGACGGCCCTCTCTTGGCGGGTTTGTTGTGGTGCCATATTCTTTCAATTTTTTTATAATGGATTTAATGGTGCTCTGTGGGATGTTCAAAGTTTCAGATATTTTTTTATAACCCAACCCTGATCTGTACTTCTCCACAACTTTGTCCCTGACCTGTTTGGACAGCTCCTTGGTCTTCATGGTGCCGCTTGCTTGGTGGTGCCCCTTGCTTAGAGGTGTTGCAGACTCTGTGGCCTTTCAGAACAGGTGTATAGATACTGAGATCATGTGACACTTAGATTGCAAACAGGTGGACTTTATTTAACTACTTATGTGACTTCTGAAGGTAATTGGTTGTACCAGATCTTATTTATGGGCTTCATAGCGAAGGGGGTGAATACATATGCACGCACCACTTTTCCTTTGTTTATTTTTTTGAATTTTTTTAAACAAGTTATTTTTTTTACTGAGGTGTACCACACTGGTTGTAAAAGAACTCCAGTGGACTTTCCACCTCCAAAATAAATGGCAACAATAATCATTCCTTGCCATGTGTAGTTTCAACTACAACACAACTAGTAAAATTCTCTAATCATGTATTTCGGTAGGATAACATTTGAGAATAAATCGGTAGGATAACTGGTCCCCTTGAGTACCAGTACCAATGCCAGCAACAGGCAGTCCAGCCACTCAGTAAGAAGGTTAGAGACCTAACAGGTCAAATGGCCCTTGACAACAGCGACAGAGGAGTTAGTAGTTAGTAAATAAATAATTAAGACATGTTGTGTATTGCTGATTCATCAATAAGGTTAGGGTTTTTGCAGGTTCAAGGATTATGCCACGTTCAGAATGAGACTGATAAAAGGTAATTATTTAATAAGTGACTGTTATCGATTTATATATAACATATATATCTTCTAAGAGTTTAATTTGGTTGATGGTAACTCGTTAAACATCTGCTTCCGTGGTGCCCCAAATTCCTAATGAGTTAATTGTTACATAATCGAGTGACAATTAAACATAGTTAGGTTATTCGATAAATAACAGTCATACATTAAAGTAAGTCATGTCACGACACAGCTCTCTGATGACTATACGACTAGTTACAGCTCTCTGATGACTATACGACTAGTTACAGCTCTCTGATGCCTATACGACTAGTTACAGCTCTCTGATGACTATACGACTAGTTACAGCTCTCTGATGACTATACGACTAGTTACAGCTCTCTGATGACTATACGACTAGTTACAGCTCTCTGATGACTATTCGACTAGTTACAGCTCTCTGATGACTATACGACTAGTTACAGCTCTCTGACTACTATACGACTAGTTACAGCTCTCTGATGACTATACGACTAGTTACAGCTCTCTGATGACTACACGACTAGTTACAGCTCTCTGATGACTATACGACTAGTTACAGCTCTCTGATGACTATACGACTAGTTACAGCTCTCTGATGACTATACGACTAGTTACAGCTCTCTGATGACTATACGACTAGTTACAGCTCTCTGATGACTATACGACTAGTTACAGCTCTCTGATGACTATCCGACTAGTTACAGCTCTCTGATGACTATCCGACTAGTTACAGCTCTCTGATGACTATACGACTAGTCACAGCTCTCTGATGACTATACGACTAGTCACAGCTCTCTGATGACTATACGACTAGTTACAGCTCTCTGATGACTATACGACTAGTTACAGCTCTCTGATGACTATTCGACTAGTCACAGCTCTCTGATGACTATACGACTAGTTACAGCTCTCTGATGACTATACGACTAGTTACAGCTCTCTGATGCCTAAACGACTAGTTATAGCTCTCTGATGACTATACGACTAGTTACAGCTCTCTGATGACTATACGACTAGTTACAGCTCTCTGATGACTATACGACTAGTTACAGCTCTCTGATGACTATACGACTAGTTACAGCTCTCTGATGACTATACGACTATTTACAGCTCTCTGATGACTATACGACTAGTTACAGCTCTCTGATGACTATACGACTAGTTACAGCTCTCTGATGACTATTCGACTAGTCACAGCTCTCTGATGACTATACGACTAGTTACAGCTCTCTGATGACTATACGACTAGTCACAGCTCTCTGATGACTATACGACTAGTTACAGCTCTCTGATGACTATACGACTAGTTACAGCTCTCTGATGACTATTCGACTAGTCACAGCTCTCTGATGACTATACGACTAGTTACAGCTCTCTGATGACTATACGACTAGTTACAGCTCTCTGATGCCTAAACGACTAGTTATAGCTCTCTGATGACTATACGACTAGTTACAGCTCTCTGATGACTATACGACTAGTTACAGCTCTCTGATGACTATACGACTAGTTACAGCTCTCTGATGACTATACGACTAGTTACAGCTCTCTGATGACTATACGACTATTTACAGCTCTCTGATGACTATACGACTAGTTACAGCTCTCTGATGACTATACGACTAGTTACAGCTCTCTGATGACTATTCGACTAGTCACAGCTCTCTGATGACTATACGACTAGTTACAGCTCTCTGATGACTATACGACTAGTTACAGCTCTCTGTATTATGCCACCAGATACAGCTCTCAGCAGTGTTACTGATAACCAAGCACCCCTCCTGACTCAATTCTCACCATCTTTCATCCTTCTGATCAAAGCCTTTAGATGGAATTTATTTAGGAGGTTCCGTCCCAAATGGCTTCCTATCCGCTATGGGCCCTGGTCAGAAATAATGCACTGTATAGGGAAGAGGTACAATTTGGTACAAAGCCTGAGACAAGCAATATGATATTGGATCTTTAGGCCTGCTATGAGTTTGAGGAATTATTTTCCAGATATGTGAAATAAATCACCAATCTAGTTTCTTCTTTCTGTGGGATTATGTTAGTGTTGTTGACGCTTAGACTCCAATGTCCATTCTCACGTCTTTCTCCTTGTCTCCTCTCCTTCTCCTTTCCTCCTCTCTCATTTCCTCCTCTCCCTCCCTGTCTCCTCTCTCCTTTTCTCCTTTCCCTCCTTGTCTCCTCTCTCTCCTTTCCTCCTCCCTACTTGTCGCCTCTCTCCTTTCCTCCTCTCTCCTTTCCTACTCTCACTCCTTTCCTCCTCCCTCCTTGTCTCTTCTCTCTCCTTTCCTCCTCTCTCCTTTCCTACTCTCACTCCTTGTCTCCTCCCTCCTTGTCTCTTCTCTCTCCTTTCCTCCTCTCTTCTTTCCTCCTCTCTCCTTGTCTCCTCTCTTCTTTCCTCCTCTCTTCTTTCCTCCTCTCTTCTTTCCTCCTCTCTTCTTTCCTCCTCTCTTCTTTCCTCCTCTCTTCTTTCCTCCTCTCTTCTTTCCTCCTCTCTTCTTTCCTCCTCTCTTCTTTCCTCCTCTCTCCTTGTCTCCTCTCTTCTTTCCTCCTCTCTTCTTTCCTCCTCTCTTCTTTCCTCATCTCTCTCCTTTCCTCCTCTCTCCTTTCCTCCTCTCTCTCCTTGTCTCCTCTCTCCTTTCCTCCTATCTCCTTTCCTCTTCTCTTCTCTCTCCTTTCCTCTCTCTCCTTGTCTCCTCTCTCCTTTCCTCCTCTCTCCTCTCTCCTTTCCTCCTCTCTCATTTCCTCCTTTCTCTCCTTTCCTCCTTTCTCTCGTTTCCTCGTTGAAATGTTGAAGTGAAGTGAGGAGGCAAAGATACATTCTCAAAACATCAGAGTGAAGCAAGAGGTAGGAGAGAATATCCAATGAGTCATGTCTCAGAGGTGTGATCTACTCAAGTATTCAAGTACTCAACCTTCTCTCATCAATTCCACTAGCTGAATTGTTTTTTTTTTTTTTATATGTTTTTTTCTACAATTTTTTTTTTTTTTTATATATATTTTTTCCTTTTTTGGGGGGGGAAGGATCAGCTTAATATTGCAGATAGATTGTATCTTCTATCAATGTAATTGTCTGCATCACTTCCAATCCCCCATATTTTTTTTATTTTTTATATATATATATTCCCCTTTATTACTTTTCAACCCCACCATCCTTTCCCTACTTGGAGTAAATTAGTAAACAACAACGCCCAGGCCTCCACCTCCGGTCCATACTCACTATCTACACCTGAACTTCTTCTACTCTAAACCTCTCCGATCATCTTCATGATGTCCATCCGGTTTGCCTCTAAATGCCATATCTTTCTAACTGTGCTCCTTCCCAAAAGCTCCCAACATACAACCTATATACTTATTATGGACACAGTATGCTTACATTATTAGCTATCTTTGTTATTATTTGTTGTTATTTGTTATTAGTCCCATCCTTCAACTCTATTCAATACCTCCCATCTATCTCTTAACACCATCCATATAGGATTTCTATTTGCCATATATATTTCAACCATACTGTGATGTTTTACAAAAGTTCTGAACCTTTCTATTCTCATTGCTTCTACAGATTGTGAATTAAAAATAAACATTTTTGCTAAAAGTATTATTATATTATTGATTGATTGACTATGACTTTTCAGATCACCCAGTAATGCTATCTGCAAGGTTAGTTCCATGTAAATATTACAATCCTTTAGCCATTCCTGGACCTGTGTCCAAAAACAAGCTACAAATGGACAGAACCAAAACAAATGATCTAATGATTCTATCTCTTCACAGCAAAATCTGCAGAGCTGGGAAGATTGTATCCCCCATATAAATAACATTCTATTGGTAGCAAGAATTTTATATAATAATTTAAATTGAAAGATTCTAATTTTTGAATCCGGTGTCGTTTTGCGTGTCAGTTCATAAACACTATGCCATGGGATCTGTACGTCAAAGATCTCTTCCCAACTATTTTGCAATCTATATGGGACTGCTGTCAATCCTTTGGTCCTTAAGTGAAACTGATATACTTTTTTATTTATCACAGTTTTCCTTAACCAATTATGTTCTTTAATGCAAGGCCGACAGACAAGTTCCTTACTTTCTCCCCCTTCAACTTTCCTCTTCCACTTTTGCGGTATGGCTGCAATTATTTGGTTGTAATTTTGGGTAGAGCAGACATTTCCATATGTTTTTATTAGCTGCATGTGCGACATAACTCCACCAGTCCTACCGATGATATCATTTACGAAGATTATACCTTTTTTAAACATTCTGTCAATAAATATAGGTTTTTTGTCAATTAGTATATTTGAATTTAACCACAATATTTGTTGCATTATTTGTTCTGTCGTTTCTGGAGGATTAAATTGAAATTGTAACCAACTTTCTATGGCTTGTTTTAGAAATAGTGACATTTGGGAGATTATTTCCTTTTCAAATAACTGAAAGTGAGAGGTTGTAATCTGAATAAAGGGAAAAAGGCCTTTCTTGAACAGTGGGTGAGACAATCTTACTAATTTGCTTGAGAACCAGTTCGGATTTAAGTATAACTTTTGGATGACTGAAGATTTTAGTGATAGGTCTAATGCTTTAATATTTAATAATTTCTGTCCTCCGAATTCATATTCATTATATAAATATGCTCTTTTAATTTTGTCTGGCTTGCCGTTCCAAATAAAATTGAATATTTTTTTCTCATATAATTTAAAAAACTGTTTGCTAGGCGTAGGCAAGACCATAAGCAAATAGGTAAACTGGGATAATACTAAAGAGTTTATCAGGGTGATTTTTCCACAAATTGACAGGTATTTTCCTTTCCATGGTAGTAGGATCTTATCTATTTTTGCTAACTTTCTATTAAAATTTATTGAAGTGAGATCATTTATTTCCTTTGGGATATGTATTCCGAGTATATCCACATCACCATCAGACCATTTTATTGGTAAACTACATGGTAATGTAAAAATTGTATTTTTTAGTGATCCAATACGTAATATAGTACATTTGTCATAATTTGGTTTTAATCCAGAGAGGTTAGAAAATGTATCAAGATCCTCTATGAGGCTGTGGAGGGATTCTAGTTGTGGATCTAAAAGAAAACATGAATCATCTGCGTACAATGACACCTTTGTTTTTAAGCCCTGTATTTCTAATCCTCTGATATTATTATTGGATCTGATTTTAATAGCTAACATCTCGATGGCCACAATAAATAGATATGCCGATAGTGGACAACCTTGTTTCACTCCTCTTGACAGTTTGAAACTTTCTGAGAAATAGCCATTATTTACTATTTTACACCTAGGGTTACTATACATGATTTTGACCCATTTTATAAGAGATTCTCCAAAATTGAAATGCTCCAGGCATTTATATATGAATTCCAGTCGAACTTTATCAAATGCCTTTTCGAAGTCTGCTATGAATAGCAGGCCTGGTTTCCCATATTTTCCATAGTGTTCTATTGTTTCCAATACTTGCCTTATATTGTCTCCAATGTATCTTCCATGTAAAAAACCTGTCTGATTAGAATGAATAATATCCGACAATACCTTTTTAATTCTATGAGCTATACATTTTGCTAGGATTTTTGCATCACAACACTGAAGTGTAAGGGGCCTCCAATTTTGTAAATGGACTGGATCTTTATATTTTCCACTTGTATCCTGTTTCAGTAATAATGAGATCAGACCTTCTTCTTGAGTGTCAGATAATCTACCATTTACATAGGAGTGGTTAAAACATGCTAATAACGGTCCTCTTAGTATTTCAAAAAAGGTTTGGTATACCTCGATTGGTATGCCATCCAACCCTGGAGTTTTCCCGGACTTAAAGTCTTTAATTGCATCCAGAAGTTCCTCCTCTGTAATTTCACCTTCACATGAGTCTTTCTGTGTGGCTGTTAATTTGACATTATCAATAGGAAAAAAATCTCTACAATTAGCTTCAGTTAGAGGAGATGGAGGCGACTGAAAAGAAAACATATGCTTAAAATACTTTGTTTCTTCCTTCAAAATATCATTAGGTGAATTATGGGTGACTCCGTCAATTGTAACCAGTTTCATTAAGTTCTTTTTGGTAGCATTCCTATGTTGAAGATTAAAAAAGAATTTTGTGCATTTTTCCCCATATTCCATCCAGTTTGCTTTATTTTTATAATATATTACACTTGATCTTTCTTGAATAAGTTTTTCCATTTCTTTTTGTTTTTCCTCTAATTTATTCTGAGCCTCTATGTTACAGTTTTTATTGCCATCTATCTGTTCTGTTAGACTTTCTATTTCCTTTCTTAGTATAAACTCTTTTGACCTAAATTGCTTTTGTTTTCAAGATGAGTACTGAATTGCATGGCCTCTAAAGGCACATTTAAAGGTGTCCCATACAATAAGGGGATTCGCTGTACCTAAGTTATGTTGGAAAAAGTCAGTTATAAATTCCTTTGTTCTAATTATAAATAAATTATCATCTAATAGGCTTTGATTAAATTTCCAATATCCTCGCCCACGTGGAAATTCAGTCAGAGTAATGTATATGCCTATTATATGATGGTCCGACCGCATTCTGTCCCCTATCAACACTTTTTTTACTTTTGGTGCCAGCGAGAATGAGATAAGAAAGAAGTCAAGACGACTAGCTTGATTCAGTCTCCGCCATGTATATCTCACTAGATCAGCATATTTAAGCCTCCATATATCTACTAGTTCTAATGTATCCATGACATTCACAATTTCCTTAAGAGCATGTGGGTGATTGTTTGTGGTGTGATTTCCTTTTCGGTCCATTGAGCTATTTAAAACAGTATTATAATCCCCCACCATAATAATATTGTCTTGAGTTGCTTGCAGGCTTGATAATTTATTATATATATTGTCAAAGAATTGTGGATCATCATTATTTGGTCCGTAAAGGTTAATGAGCCATATCTGTTTATTGTCCAATACCATATTTAAAATAATCCATCTACCTTGCGTATCTATTTGGACAATTTGCACATTCGGATCGAAATTACTATTAATTAATATCATCACCCCTTTTGAATTTCTTTGCCCATGGGAGAAGTATATTTCCCCCCCCCATTCTTTTTTCCACGCTACTTCATCTCGAATTGTTGAATGAGTTTCCTGTATACAATAGATATTATATTCCTTCTCTTTGAGCCATGTAAATATTGTTCTTCTTTTGTTATTATCAGCTAAGCCATTACAATTATAACTGGCTATACTTATTTCACCATACACCATAATGAGATACATGAGATACAACAACTAGCTGAATTGTTATATGTTTGCAGTGATTGAGTCTGAGCCTCATACCACAATATTCTGCATTCTGCAATTAAAATCCCTTATTTAAACTATCTTGCTAAATGAGAAAATAGCCTTCTTAAGCATCAGGGTTGAGAGAAAGAAAAGATAAAGGAAGGAATGTGTTATTCTGTTTTTCATCAGTCCTCTGCTCCCATCCCATCCCACCACAGCTGAGCTGGGTCATTTTATGCTCTAATTCCTTTCCTTAAATTACGCAAAAGGCATAAAATATGAACAAGCCAGAGAGATATTTTTAGATCGGTCATGTGATGAGTGACATAAATACTTAACCACCACTTTAAATCAAACATTGTACTGTGTCACGTGTGTAAATACTACTGTATGGCTTAATTAAAAGCTATAGAGAAAAGGCTTATAATGTTCTTATGGTCCATTCTAATGAAAGACAACAAGATGAGCGTACGTGATGGAGTGTGTATTTCATGTGAGTTTGATGTTTCTGTAGTCACATGGTTCAGAAAGCCCAAACACAAATTGCTCTTTTGAAATAGATTTTTAGATCATCTCTGCACATAAAATAGGGTGAAAAGTGCTCTCCCTCTCTCCCTAGGTCTCTCTCTTCCTCTCTCTCCTTTTCTCTCTCTTCCTCTCTCTCTCTCTCTTATCTACTTCATTTTTGGAGTAAGATCTTAGGCTATTTAAAAACAAATAGCTCTTCTGCATCCAATATGTAATTTAAAAAACATGATGGTAAATATAAAATATTTATCAAGACAGAGTGAATGGTCAATAGACAGCAGCTGTAGGTTAAATTGATTGAAATCACTTTATTCAACAAACAAACAAACAGCAGGACCTCTTCCCAGCTCTGAACATTTTGCTGTGAAGAGACAGAATCATTAGATCATTTGTTTTGGTTCTGTCCATTTGTAGCTTGTTTTTGGACACAGGTCCAGGAATGGCTAAAGGATTGCAATATTTACCTGGAGCTAACCTTGCAGATAGCATTACTGGGTGATCTGAAAAGTCATAGTCAATCGATCAATAATATAATAATACTTTTAGAAAAAAAAAGTATTTTTAATTCACAATCTGTAGAAGCAATGAGAATAGAAAGGTTCAGAACTTTTGTAAAACATCACAGTACGGTTGAAATATATATGGCAAATAGAAATCCTATATGGATGGTGTTAAGAGATAGATGGGAGGTGTTGAATAGAGTTGAAGGATGGGACTAATAACAAATAACAACAAATAATAACAAAGATAGCTAATAATGTAATCATACTGTGTCCATAATAAGTATATAGGTTGTATGTTGGGAGCTTTTGGGAAAGAGCACAGTTAGAAAGATATGGCATATAGAAGCAAACCGGATGGACATCGTGAAAATGATCTGAGAGGTTGAGAGTAGAAGAAGTTCAGGAGCAAAAAATAAATAAAAATAAAAATAGAATATAATTATTGTAAAATTGACTGTGTCCATAAGGGGTAGATAGTAAGTATAGACCGGAAGTAGAGGCCTGGGCATTGTTGTTCACTAATTTACTCCAAGTAGGGAAAGGATGGCGGGGTTTAAAAGTAATAAAGGGGAGTATATATATAAAAAACATGGGGGATTGGAAGTGATGCAGACAATTACATTGATAGAAGTTACAATCTATCTGCAATATTAAGCTGATCCCCCCCCCCCCCCAAAAAAAAAACAAAACAAAACAAAAACAAAAACAGCAGGACCTCCGAATATTCTATACTCTCGGTATTAACCATTCTTCAACAAACTTACATTGCCTCCACTCACATTTACCTAGCATTTTGGCGTTGGAGACAATATCAACTTCCATCCATTTGTTTCTGCAGAGGATTATATAAATACATATTATTATGTGATTAGAAACATTTTTGTCAATCATTCTTCTTCTTCTTCTTCTTCTTCTTCTTCTTCTTCTTCTTCTTCTTCTTCTTCTTCTTCTTCTTCTTCTTCTTCTTCTTCTTCTTCTCTTTTCTGAATTATATAAGAATGATCTAAGCAGCAACAGGATGGGGCAGCCGTTATATGTCCCAAACCTTTGCTATGTTATTCCAAATACCTCTAACCCACCTCTATAAAGAACAATATTCATTCTGACAATGTCTGAGTTCTAAATGCCATGTGCCAATTGGGACACACAATGCAAGCATACTCATTTCACCCCAGTACATCTTGTCTCAAGGCACACCTGAACCCCGCGTTGAGAGGAGTTCATTTTGAATCATCCAAATAGCATGGGGTGAGAATGAATGTATCCTTGTCCTCCCCCTCCTCCTCTCACCACCCCCTCTTCCTAGCTGAAGATCCAAAGACGATATCTCAACTGCACATTAGTGAACCACGCAGCTCATTAGTGAACCACGCAGCTCATTAGTGAACCACGCAGCTCATTAGTGAACCAGGCAGCTCATTAGTGAACCACGCAGCTCATTAGTGAACCACGCAGCTCATTAGTGAACTACGCAGCTCATTAGTGA
Organism: Coregonus lavaretus; assembly: GCF_964263955.1. Classification (NCBI taxonomy): domain Eukaryota; kingdom Metazoa; phylum Chordata; class Actinopteri; order Salmoniformes; family Salmonidae; genus Coregonus; species Coregonus lavaretus. The sequence goes on from NW_028162566.1 coordinate 49,648, forward strand.
ACCACGCAGCTCATTAGTGAACCACGAAAGTCAATAGTGAACCACGCAGCTCATTAGTGAACCACGAAAGTCAATAGTGAACCACGCAGCTCATTATTGAACCACGAAAGTCAATAGTGAACCACGCAGCTCGATAGTGAACCACACAGCTCATTAGTGAACCACGCAGCTCATTAGTGAACCACGCAGCTCATTAGTGAACCACGCAGCTCATTAGTGAACCACGAAAGTCAATAGTGAACCACGCAGCTCGATAGTGAACCACACAGCTCATTAGTGAACCACGCAGCTCATTAGTGAACCACGCAGCTCATTAGTGAACCATGCAGCTCATTAGTGAACCACGCAGCTCATTAGTGAACCACGAAAGTCAATAGTGAACCACGCAGCTCATTAATGACCACGCAGCTCGTTAGTGAACCACTAAAGTCAATAGTGAACCACACAGCTCATTAGTGAACCATGCAGCTCATTAGTGAACCAAGCAGCTCATTTTCCCCATGGCATGTTGTTGTTTTACTCATCTAAAAAGCGGAGCAATGGGAGAGAGAGAGGAAAAACACTGAGAGGGGAGAGAGGGGGAGAAAGAGGGAGAGAGGGGAGAAAATACTGAGAGGGGAGAGAGGGGGAGAAAATACTGAGAGGGGAGAAAGGAGGAGATAGAGGGAGAGAGAGGAGAAACACTGCAAAGGGAGAGAGACTTGTCTCAGTAATTTATTCCAAATGCTGAAGCCCTCCAGGAGATTGTTGTCAATCCCAATGGTGGCACCGTGGGGTCACATCAAACCACTGGACTGGAAAACACCCAGACAGTTGTTTATAAATTCAGCCGTCTGAATGTTCGTGGCTGGAGACGGGATGGTTGCATGGGACTTAACAGGCAAATAGGGGGCTGGGTGGCTGGGTGGTTGCTTGGGTGGCTGGTGGTTGGGTGGCTGGGTGGGTGGGTGGGTGGGTGGGTGGGTGGGTGGCTGGGTGGGTGGGTGGGTGGGTGGCTGGTGGTTGGGTGGCTGGGTGGGTGGGTGGGTGGCTGGTGGTTGGGTGGCTGGTTGGGTGGGTGGGTGGGTGGGTGGCTGGTTGGGTGGGTGGGTGGGTGGGTGGGTGGGTGGCTGGCTGGGTGGGTGGGTGGGTGGGTGGCTGGGTGGGTGGGTGGGTGGGTGGGTGGCTGGTGGTTGGGTGGCTGGGTGGGTGGGTGGGTGGGTGGCTGGCTGGGTGGCTGGTTGGGTGGGTGGGTGGGTGGGTGGCTGGTTGGGTGGCTGGGTGGGTGGCTGGTTGGGTGGGTGGGTGGGTGGGTGGCTGGTGGTAGGGTGGCTGGTTGGGTGTGTGGGTGGGTGGCTGGCTGGGTGGCTGGGTGGGTGGGTGGCTGGCTGGGTGGCTGGGTGGGTGGGTGGGTGGGTGGGTGGGTGGGTGGGTGTCTGGTTGGGTGGGTGGGTGGGTGGGTGGGTGGCTGGCTGGCTGGGTGGCTGGGTGGGTGGCTGGGTGGGTGGCTGGGTGGGTGGCTGGGTGGGTGTGTGGGTGGGTGGCTGGTTGGGTGGGTGGGTGGGTGGGTGGCTGGCTGGGTGGCTGGCTGGGTGGCTGGGTGGGTGGGTGGGTGGTTTGCTGGCTGGGTGGCTGGGTGGGTGGGTGGGTGTGTGGGTGGGTGGCTGGTTGGGTGGGTGGGTGGGTGGGTGGGTGGCTGGCTGGGTGGCTGGGTGGGTGGGTGGGTGGGTGGGTGGCTGGGTGGCTGGTGGTTGGGTGGCTGGGTGGGTGGGTGGCTGGTTGGGTGGGTGGGTGGGTGGCTGGTTGGGTGGGTGGGTGGGTGGGTGGGTGGCTGGCTGGGTGGCTGGGTGGGTGGGTGGCTGGGTGGCTGGGTGGGTGGGTGGCTGGTGGTAGGGTGGCTGGGTGGGTGGGTGGGTGGGTGGCTGGTTGGGTGGGTGGGTGGGTGGGTGGGTGGCTGGCTGGGTGGCTGGGTGGGTGGGTGGGTGGGTGGGTGGGTGGCTGGCTGGCTGTGTGGCTGGGTGGGTGGGTGGCTGGGTGGGTGGCTGGGTGTGTGGGTGGGTGGCTGGTTGGGTGGGTGGGTGGGTGGGTGGCTGGCTGGGTGGGTGGCTGGGTGTGTGGGTGGGTGGCTGGTTGGGTGGGTGGGTGGGTGGGTGGCTGGTGGTAGGGTGGCTGGTTGGGTGTGTGGGTGGGTGGCTGGCTGGGTGGCTGGGTGGGTGGCTGGGTGGCTGGGTGGGTGGGTGGGTGGGTGGGTGGGTGGCTGGTTGGGTGGGTGGGTGGGTGGCTGGTTGGGTGGGTGGGTGGGTGGGTGGCTGGCTGGCTGGGTGGCTGGGTGGGTGGCTGGGTGGCTGGGTGGGTGGCTGGGTGGGTGTGTGGGTGGGTGGCTGGTTGGGTGGGTGGGTGGGTGGGTGGCTGGCTGGGTGGGTGGCTGGCTGGGTGGGTGGGTGGTTTGCTGGCTGGGTGGCTGGGTGGGTGGGTGGGTGGGTGTGTGGGTGGGTGGCTGGTTGGGTGGGTGGGTGGGTGGGTGGCTGGCTGGGTGGCTGGGTGGGTGGGTGGGTGGGTGGCTGGGTGGCTGGTGGTTGGGTGGCTGGGTGGGTGGGTGGCTGGTTGGGTGGGTGGGTGGGTGGCTGGTTGGGTGGGTGGGTGGGTGGGTGGCTGGGTGGGTGGGTGGGTGGGTGGCTGGCTGGGTGGCTGGGTGGGTGGGTGGCTGGGTGGCTGGGTGGGTGGGTGGCTGGTGGTAGGGTGGCTGGGTGGGTGGGTGGGTGGGTGGCTGGGTGGGTGGCTGGTTGGGTGGGTGGGTGGGTGGGTGGGTGGCTGGCTGGGTGGCTGGGTGGGTGGGTGGGTGGGTGGGTGGGTGGCTGGCTGGCTGTGTGGCTGGGTGGGTGGGTGGCTGGGTGGGTGGCTGGGTGTGTGGGTGGGTGGCTGGTTGGGTGGGTGGCTGGGTGGGTGGGTGGGTGGGTGGGTGGCTGGCTGGGTGGCTGGGTGGGTGGGTGGTTGGGTGGGTGGGTGGGTGGGTGTGTGGGTGGGTGGCTGGTTGGGTGGGTGGGTGGGTGGGTGGCTGGCTGGGTGGCAGGGTGGGTGGGTGGCTGGGTGGGTGGGTGGGTGGGTGTGTGGGTGGGTGGCTGGTTGGGTGGGTGGGTGGGTGGGTGGCTGGCTGGGTGGCTGGCTGGGTGGCTGGGTGGGTGGGTGGGTGGGTGGGTGGGTGGCTGGCTGGGTGGCTGGGTGGGTGGGTGGGTGGGTGGCTGGGTGGGTGTGTGGGTGGGTGGCTGGTTGGGTGGGTGGGTGGCTGGGTGGGTGGGTGGGTGGCTGGTGGTTGGGTGGCTGGGTGGGTGGGTGGGTGGGTGGCTGGGTGGGTGGGTGGGTGGGTGGCTGGGTGGGTGGCTGGTTGGGTGGGTGGCTGGGTGGGTGGGTGGGTGGGTGGCTGGGTGGGTGGGTGGCTGGCTGGCTGGCTGGGTGGGTGGCTGGTTGGGTGGGTGGCTGGGTGGGTGGGTGGGTGGGTGGCTGGGTGGGTGGGTGGGTGGGTGGGTGGGTGGCTGGGTGGGTGGGTGGGTGGTTGGGTGGCTGGGTGGGTGGGTGGGTGTGTGGGTGGCTGGGTGGCTGGGTGGCTGGGTGGGTGGGTGGGTGGCTGGGTGGGTGGGTGGGTGGGTGGCTGGCTGGGTGGGTGGCTGGTTGGGTGGGTGGCTGGGTGGGTGGGTGGGTAGCTGGGTGGGTGGGTGGGTGGGTGGCTGGCTGGGTGGGTTGTTGGTTGGGTGGGTGGCTGGCTGGCTGGGTGGCTGGGTGGGTGGGTGGGTGGCTGGGTGGGTGGTTGGGTGGGTGGCTGGGTGGCTGTTGGCTGTGTGGGTGGCTGGGTGGCTGTTGGTTGGGTGGCTGGTGGTAGGGTGGCTGGTGGCCTTGATTGGGTGGCTTGTGGTCCCAAGCGGATATTAATTGTATTTAAATACACTTAAATCGTACTTCATTAACATATTTGTAATATATTTAAAATAATCTAAATTGGAACAATTTTAAATACATTTAATGTCAATTTTATTTGTATTTTATTAGCATTTAAGTATATCAAATACATTTAGAATTATCTAAATTGGGACAATTTGTTGTACTTAAGTATGTTCTTATTATATTAGATAAAGAGCAAAACAAATATACTTTGAATACACCTTAAATACATTTTTGGTTTATTCTCATAAATTGGAATTATACGAAAATGGTATTTGAATTACTGTATTTTCTTAACAACAAAAAGTGTATTTAAACTGTGTTTCAAGTATACTTTAACCATATTAGCTATTGGCCATGTAAAGGTTGCCTTGATTGACCAAGGCATCTTCTCAGCCAATGTTAACATGCTATTTACAAAAGAGTTATGGCTGGAACAACAGTTTCAAAGTAGCACTTTAGTTGTTCATATTACGGTAATAAATTAACATTTCAATAAAATGTGTAAAGTGTAAAATGTAATGTGTAATTAAAAGTACAACATTATTTAGTTTGAAAATGAACATCAATACATTTGAATAAGCTAAATAAGAGGAACAATTTCATAAATCAAATCTTCAACTGCAGAAAGGACATTTCTGTGCGCATGCATTTTTGAAATAATACTTTAAACATCTTTTTGCGGACATTTAAGTTAAATATACTTTTTGAAAGTATACTTAAGTATGTTTTCTTGACATATGATAAAGTATACTCTCAGGAAGCATGTTTGTCAGCTGTGCAATAATCAATCATTGTCAACTTTCTCTGCACTCTTCTGAACAGGAATTTAGAAAGTTCTTAAAAGCTCATTATTGGCACTGAAAATACAGTGCCTTGCAAAAGTATTCATGCCCCTTGGATTTATTCACATTTTGTTGATTTAATTGCATTTTTTTGTCAACAATCTACATAAAATACTCTAATGTCAAAGTGGAAGATTTTTTTTATTTTTTATTTTTTATAGATTGATAGAAATGAAATAATTAAAATATAGTCGTTGCACAAGTATTCAGCTCCCTGAGTCCATACATAGAAACACTGTTGGCAGAGATTAGAGCGGTGAGTCTTCTTGGGAAAGTCTCTAATAGCTGTACACACAATATTAGCCCTTTATTATGTTGAATTCTTCAAGCTCTGTCAAGATGTTGGGGATCATGGCTACACAGCAATTTTCAAATCTTGCCATAGATTTTCAAGCAGATTTAAGTCAAAACTCTAACTCGGCTACTCAGGAACATTCACTGTCTTCTTGGTAAGCAACTCCAGTGTAGATTTGGCCTTGTGTTGTGGGTTATTTTCCTGCTGAGTGGTGAATTCCTCTCCCAGTGTCTGGTGTAAAGCAGACTGAAGCAGGTGTTCCTCTAGGATGTTGACTGTGCTTAGCTCCGTCCTGTTTCTTTTATCCAGAAAAACTCCCCAGTGTCAAGTATGCCCATACCATGATGCAGCCACCACCATGCCTGAAAGAAGGAGGCAGCTACTCAGTGATGTTGGATTTGCCCCAAACATGAGGCTTTGCATTTATGCCAACACAGTTTTGTCAGTATTACTTTAGTGCCTTATTGCATACAATAATATTTATATTTTCTCTGTGTCATTTAAAATCATTATTTTGGAGTCACTACAATGTTGTTGATCCCATCCTCAGTTTTCTCCCATCACAGCCATTGAACTCTGTAACTGTTTTACAATCACTAATGGCCTCATGATAACATCACTGAACAGTTTCATTCCTGGGTGGCTGGATGGCTGGGTGGCTGGTTGGCTGGATGCTGGGGGCTGGTTGCTGGGGGCTGGGGGCTGGATGGCTGGGGGCTGGTTGCTGGGTGGCTGGGGGCTGGGGGCTGGATGGCTGGGTGGCTGGGTGGCTGGGTGACTGGATGGCTGGGTGACTGGATGGCTGGGGGCTGGATGGCTGGGTGGCTGGGTGGCTGGATGGCTGGGTGGCTGGATGGCTGGGGGCTGGTTGCTGGGTGGCTGGGGGCTGGGGGCTGGATGGCTGGGGGCTGGTTGCTGGGTGGCTGGGGGCTGGGGGCTGGATGGCTGGGGGCTGGGTGGCTGGATGGCTGGGGGCTGGGTGGCTGGATGGCTGGGGGCTGGTTGCTGGGTGGCTGGGGGCTGGGGGCTGGGGGCTGGGGGCTGGTTGCTGGGTGGCTGGGGCTGGGGGCTGGGGGCTGGTGGCTGGATGGCTGGGGGCTGGTTGCTGGGTGGCTGGGGGCTGGGGGCTGGATGGCTGGGGGCTGGTTGCTGGGTGGCTGGGGGCTGGTGGCTGGATGGCTGGGGGCTGGTTGCTGGGTGGCTGGGGGCTGGTGGCTGGATGGCTGGGGGCTGGTTGCTGGGTGGCTGGGTGGCTGGGGGCTGGGGGCTGGTGGCTGGATGGCTGGGGGCTGGTTGCTGGGTGGCTGGGGGCTGGGGGCTGGATGGCTGGGGGCTGGTTGCTGGGTGGCTGGGGGCTGGGGGCTGGGGGCTGGTGGATGGGTGGCTGGGGGCTGGTTGCTGGATGGCTGGGGGCTGGGGGCTGGATGGCTGGGGGGCTGGTTGCTGGGTGGCTGGGGGCTGGGGGCTGGATGGCTGGGGGCTGGTTGCTGGTGGCTGGGGGCTGGGGGCTGGATGGCTGGGGGCTGGTTGCTGGGTGGCTGGGGGCTGGGGGCTGGTGGCTGGATGGCTGGGGGCTGGTGGATGGGTGGCTGGGGGCTGGTTGCTGGATGGCTGGGGGCTGGGGGCTGGATGGCTGGGGGCTGGTTGCTGGGTGGCTGGGGGCTGGGGGCTGGATGGCTGGGGGCTGGTTGCTGGGTGGCTGGGGGCTGGGGGCTGGATGGCTGGGGGCTGGTTGCTGGGTGGCTGGGGGCTGGGGGCTGGTGGCTGGATGGCTGGGGGCTGGTGGATGGGTGGCTGGGGCTGGTGGATGGTGGTAAGTATGAGGAAGAGTACTAGATGTATCTGAGATATGACTGACGGTCACCTCTTGATCCTAAGCAATGTGTCATCATCATCATGAATGTTTATGTCAAGTGCACAACATCAATCACTGTCTTTGAATTCTGCATGAGGTATCCTTTCTTGATGTTGGTACTCGCAGCCTTTTCAAAGTAGTGATAGTGGAGATGTGATAATGTATGGTGATTGGGGAATTCATTGCTGGAGAACATCACTTAAAAACCAATCTACAGTACATGATATTACAGTACATGATAACACAGTATACTACAGTACATGATACTACAGTACATGATACTACAGTATACTACAGTACATGATAATACAGTACATGATACTACAGTACATGATACTACAGTACATGATAATACAGTATACTACAGTACATGATACTACATTATACTACAGTACATGATACTACAGTACATGATACTACAGTATACTACAGTACTTGATAATACAGTACATGATAATACAGTACATGATAATACAGTACATGATACTACAGTACATGATACTACAGTACATTCTACTACAGTACATGATACTACAGTACATGATACTACAGTATACTACAGTACATGATACTACAGTACATGATACTACAGTACATGATACTACAGTATACTACAGTACATGACACTACAGTACATGGTACTACAGTACATGATACCACATTATACTACAGTACATTATACTACAATACATGATACTACAGTACATGATACTACAGTACAGGATACTACAGTACATGATACTACAGT
>NW_028162565.1:0-47026 GCF_964263955.1 Coregonus lavaretus
GGTGTTTGTTCTTCACTGGTTGCCCTTTTCTTGTGGCAACAGGTCACAAATCTTGCTGCTGTGATTGCACACTGTGGTATTTCACCCAGTAGATATGGGAGTTTATCAAAATTGGATTTGTTTTCGAATTCTTTGTGGGTCTGGGTAATCTGAGGGAAATATGTGTCTCTAATATGGTCATACATTTGTCAGGAAGTTAGGAAGTGCAGCTCAGTTTCCACCTCATTTTGTGGGCAGTGTGCACATAGCCTGTCTTCTCTTGAGAGCCAGGTCTGCCTTCGGCAGCCTTTCTCAATAGCAAGGCTATGCTCACTGAGTCTGTACATAGTCAAAGATTTCCTTAATTTTGGGTCAGTCACAGTGGTCAGATATTATGTCACTGTGTACTCTCTGTTTAGGGCCAAATAGCATTCTAGTTTGCTCTGTTTTTTTGTTAATTCTTTCCAATGTGTCAAGTAATTATATTTTTGTTTTCTCATGATTTGGTTGGGTCTAATTGTGTTGCTTCTCTCCCTCTTTCTCTCTCTCTCTCTCTCTCTCTCTCTCTCTCTCTCTCTCTCTCTCTCTCTCTCTCTCTCTCTCTTTCTCTCTCTCTCTCTCTCTCTCTCTCTCTCTCTCTCTCTCTCTCTCTCTCTCTCTCTCTCTCTCTCTCTCTCTCTCTCTCTCTCTCTCTCTCTCTCTCTCTCTCTCTCCTCCCTCCCTCTCTCCCTCCTCACCTCCCCCCTCTCTCTCGTTGGTACATCCAGTATGTCCTATTCTCTCCTGAAAGCTTTTAGTCAGGGAAACCTGAATAGATCACACACTCTACTGAATACCTGGCTACATCTGAATTGGCCGAGAGAGCCTGTGTGTGGTAAATTGCTCTTCCATCTGTAGTAATTTCTCTGAACAGGTAGAATTATAGCTTCTGATAGTGTGTATGCCTCACTCATCTCTTCAACCAACCATGGCTTTTTATAGAAATTACACTTTTTGAGAGCAAATTGATGTTTGTAAAGCAACCTGAAATGACACAGTCTGTTGAATTGTATTACCAAAAGAACAGCTAAATATTACATGCAGATTCTCCAGAGAGAGTAATAATTCCCACTAAGCAACAATGTTTGTTCTCACTCCAGAATGCAATTAAATGGAGATGTAACGTCAGTGGAATAACTAATCGACATGCTACAAAGTATGAACATAGCCGTACTTTTAGAAATAAGCCTAGTCTGGGGACAATAGAACTGTTCTTTTGCAGTAAACACCATAAATGTATGCTTTGGACTGCACTGGAGAATACAACTCATCCAACCAGATTGCTTATCATATGCCTATCTCACCTTATTTTAACCCTGAGGAGTTGCTTTGGAAACAGTAAATGGGTCATAATATAGATGAAATCTCATAGGTCACTCACCAACAACAAAAATCTGTTTACAATTTCAAACAAACATGCCTGTGTAGCCTACACAAACACCAAGACGGGTTAACTTTCTCTTACCATGAAGAGTGGTACAGTTGTAATATGTACATGCAATGTACATTACATTACAACCCCCTTTACATTACATAGGTAATTCCCCTTTACATTACATAGGTAATTACCCTTTACATTACATAGGTAATTCCCCTTTACATTGCATAAGTAATTCCCCTTTACATTACATAGGTAATTCCCTTTTACATTACATAGGTACTTCCCCTTTTCATGACATAGGTAATTCCCCTTTACATTACATAGGTCATTCCCCTTTACATTACATAGGTCATTCCCCTTTCCACTACATAGGTCATTACCCTTTTCACTACATAGGTAATTCCCCTTTACATTACATAGGTAATTCCCCTTTTCATTACATAAGTAATTCCCCTTTACATTACATAGGTAATTCCCCTTTTCACCACATAGGTAATTCCCCTTTACATTACATAGGTAATTACCCTTTTCACTACATAGGTAATTCCCCTTTACATTACATAGGTAATTCCCCTTTTCACTACATAGGTAATTCCCCTTTATATTACATAGGTAATTCCCCTTTACATTACATAGGTAATTCCCCTTTTCATTACATAGGTAATTCCTCTTTACATTACATAGGTAATTCCCCTTTACACTACATAGGTAATTCCCCTTTTCACTACATAGGTAATTCCCCTTTATATTAGATAGGTTATTCCCCTTTACATTACATAGGTTATTCCCCTTTACATTACATAGGTAATTCCCCTTTTCATTACATAGGTAATTCCTCTTTACATTACATAGGTAATTTCCCTTTACATTACATAGGTAATTCCCCTTTTCCGGGGGAATGACAGATAAATTGTGTGACAGAGAGAAAATGACAGCACCAAGCATTGATCTGATATAACTGATGATGTCTCTCATACTTAGCCTGAACCTTTTTAGCACGCTACCACTCTCAGTGGACCAGCCCTAACTCTCAGATATCACAGCCACACACGCACGCACACACACAGACGCACGCACGCACACACACAGACGCACGCACGCACAAATACACACGCGCACACACACACACACACACACAGCAGTGGCAGGTTTATGCCATGACTGTGATGCAGTGTGGCGTTATTCCGTGAGCCATCTAGAGCCAAAATGGAGCTTTTCAGTCACAGTTTCCACGTTTTACCTGGGATTACACCACCTAATATATCTGCTGTAAGAGGCTAGCCACAGAATTCTACAGTAGGAGTCTTCTGATGTATGGTTGGTAGTGGTGGGGGTGGTGGTGGGTGTTGTGGGGGTGTTGGCAGGTTCAGGATGAGAGGGGGATGAATGGTGGACATAGAGTGAGCTAGGGAGAAAGGAAGGCTACTGTCTATGGTGGCTATAGCTGCTTGTTCTAGTTCAAGTTATCGTTATGTATTTATTCCTTATTTTTCTATTTTTCTACAATTTCTCTTTTTTCTCACTCTGCATTGTTGGAAAGGGTCCATAAGTAAGCATTTCACTGTTAGTCTACAGCTGTTGTTTACGAAGCATGACAAATACAATTTGATTTGATTTGATTTATTTGATTTGTAATGGTAGTGGTAATGGTAGTGGTAGTGCTGGTGGTAGTGTTGGTGGTGGTGGTGGTAGTGGTGGTGGTGGTGATGGTGGTAGTGGTGGTGGTGGTGGTAGTGGTGGGTATCTTGGGTCAGGTACTGAAGATTAAATGATGAACTAGGGAGAAAATAAGGATTAGGCTTCTGTCTGTGGCTGTCCTATATGGGATATTTTATCCAGATAGGTCAACAAATTCTTATTTACAATGACGGCCTGGCAAATGTTGGTTCAGGAACTGAAGATGAATGGAGGAAAAATACAAGATAAATATAGAGAGAGAACTAGGGAGAAAGGAAAGGTTAAGGGTGAGGTAGGGTGAATTCGGAAAGAGTGGGACATCATATAAACTGGGAAAGCTTAATCCTGACACGTTTATTTATTGGTCGAACAAGAGAAAATCAAATATATTGTTTCTAAGCCCTTGCAAAGAAACCACATTATCAAAATCACATAACTTCATTGGTGTTATATCCTAGAGGGGGGCAGAGCAAGCTTCAAACAGGAAGCTCACCCCACAAAGCACACGGTAAGATCAGTGACATAGCTTTTTTTCTGTTTCGATTTTAAGGTTACAAAACTGTCATAAATCAATCAATCAATTTTATTTTATATAGCCCTTCTTACATCAGCTAATATCTCGAAGTGCTGTACAGAAACCCAGCCTAAAACCCCAAACAGCTAGTAATGCAGGTGTAGAAGCACGGTGGCTAGGAAAAACTCCCTAGAAAGGCAAAAACCTAGGAAGAAACCTAGAGAGGAACCAGGCTATGAGGGGTGGCCAGTCCTCTTCTGGCTGTGCCGGGTGGAGATTATAACAGAACCATGCCAAGATGTTCAAAAATGTTCATAAGTGACAAGCATGGTCAAATAACAATCAGGAATAAATCTCAGTTGGCTTTTCATAGCCGATCATTAGAGTTTAAAACAGCAGGTCTGGGACAGGTAGGGGTTCCATAACCGCAGGCAGAACAGTTTAAACTGGAATAGCAGCAAGGCCAGGCGGACTGGGGACAGCAAGGAGTCACCACGGCCGGTAGTCCCGACGTATGGTCCTAGGGCTCAGGTCTCTCAGTTGGCTTTTCATAGCCGATCATTTAGAGTTGAAAACAGCAGGTCTGGGACAGGTAGGGGTTTCGTAGCCGCAGGCAGAACAGTTGAAACTGGAATAGCAGCAAGGCCAGGCGGACTGGGGACAGCAAGGTGTCATCATGCCCGGTAGTCCTGACGTATGGTCCTAGGGCTCAGGTTCTCAGAGAGAAAGAGAGAACGAGAGAATTAGAGAGAGCATACTTAAATTCACACAGGACACTGGATAAGACAGGAGAAGTACTCCAGGTATAACCAACTAACCCCAGCCCCCCGACACATAAACTACTGCAGCATAAATACTGGAGGCTGAGACAGGAGCGTAAATAATGCACTGTGCCAAATTGTGATGTAAATGTGCATATGAACTTGTGCATCAAAATACATAAAAAAAAGTTGCCAATATTATGTTTCAATTTTGTAATTCAGTAATTTTTTGGGTTTGCCAACCATAGCTAGCTAAAGTAGTACAGAATTGAGTAGCTAAAGTGGGACAGTCTTATAGGCTTTTCCAATGGAGGAAAGAGATACCATTTACATTGGGTACCCCCTGTACTTAGGTTAGGCAGGGCTCTGGTTCTTCTAGTACTATATCCTGTAAAATAATGTTATTGTAGTACTGTTATTACTACTGTTATTAGTTCTGTTATTTGAGTGAAATCAGAATAAATGGGACACTTTTTGCATTTCCATCCTCTGTAACCTCTTCAGACATCTATCCAACATATTAGCCCAACACATGATACATTTCTGAAAATCTCAGATGTTTCCTAATAACACAAATTTGAATTGAATTGTCATTGGGGTACAATTAAGACTATAATAAGGGTGTGCCAGTTTATATATTCTACTGGCCCAGTCTACCAAATGCGAACTGAAAATATGATTTTGACTCAGTGTACACAAATGGGTGTCATGCCTCCTGTGAATATGCTATCATGATTTTTGTGTGTGTGTGTGATTAGGAAACATCTTGAGGGTTTCAGAAATGTATCATATCAGGCTAACATGTTGGATAGATGTCGAAAGAGGTTACAGAAGACGGAAATGCAAAAAGTGTCCCACTTTTTCAGAATTCACCTTACAGAAGAAGATGAAGGTGAGGTCACTAAAGAGAGAGCCAGGAAGAACATAAGGACCACATTGTCTGTGGTGGTTCAGCTGCACTGTGCTCGCTTTGGTGACATTCAAGTGGTCAGCGATCAAAGGGAGCTACTATTATTGGAAATACCATTGCCCTCTTTATTTTCATGGGGAACAGAGTAGACCTAACCATCACATCATGTCCACAGACACAGCAGCTGCTGTCTCACTTAGGGTAAACATCCAATCTCTGCCTCTGCCTCTGCCAACTACCAGTCTGCATCATCACCCCTGATTATGATTCATGTTTGTGTGTGTGTGATGGAGAAGGGTCTGGAACATGTGTGTGTGTGCTTGAGGATGAAAATGACTTCATACGATGCCTGTATTGATTCTTTATTGTGGTGTTTGATTATAGGGAGGACAAATGAATGACGCTGATGCATGGCTGCTCATCCATAATAGAACTATCTACATTTCCCTCTACGTTATGGCATTTCTCATTTGCTCATTCTTTGTCTAGCGTCTTATTACAGTCTTTGACCACCATGGTGCTATATTTCCGCCATCCGTTCCATGATAACTAATGAATGTGTCCTTGCCTCCTCGTCTCCCGTCTCTATGATGAGAAGCTGTCTGCAAAGGTTAATCTATGCATCCCATTTCATTCAAGTCCACCATTTAGTATTCAGGTTCATTACTTCCTGTCACGGATGTGACTCCACTAAGATAGATCAGGAGATATTTAGGATCTTCTGAGAATGTGAGGTTGCAATGTGAGGGGAAATTCTGACTGCACTGATTTTAAATGGTAAAGATGGCTTCTATTTTTAGTAATGAAGTTCTGACAAGGAGGAAAATATTCAGAATATTAATATAATATTCACATTATTCACACATTGTTACAAGACATGAGTCATTATAAAAAGTATATGGCATGGTGGGGAAATTGTGAAGAAAACCATTATTCAGATAAAAAAATCACTGTTGCTTGACAAGACCCATATCTGTAATAATCGCAGCTGACTGTGACCTTCTGAGTTGTAGACTTTTCAGAGGAACCCCAACCCAGTCATGTCCCTTGGGACTTAAATGATACGTAGGCCTGTTCTTCAATGTGGAATGATTTAAAAACTTCACTTAGATTTGATTTGACCTGTCAATCACACATAGGCCTACCGGTAATCAAACACCAAGCCAATCAACTTCTATAGAAGTTTTGCCTGAGATGATGAAACAAAAACAAACAATCGGGCAATCATCTTTCCATCTTCCTCCTCAGAGCCAGTTTCACTTCTTTCCGTCTTGGATTGACTGGGCTTATTCAAGTTTGAAGCTCATCATTTTGGAAAAGATTGGTTTGAGTCAGTCACAGTTTATCTGGCTTTCCCCCCTAATTTTTCTGGTTATTTCCTACCCCTCCTTTCCTGCCCCATAAGACCCATTTAATAAGCATCCTGTCTGGGTTTCTGAAAAGAGTTTCAACAGAGACGTAGGCCTATCTGTAAACATTGCTTCATAAAATCTATCCTGGGATGAAACTGTCAGAATTGCCTTCAATAGATCTGTCCTGGTGGTTTGGATGACTGGAGCATGTTGTGACAGACATTTTTAAGAGATTGAACTCCACTGAAGAGAACAGAACTGGGTCAGAGCAATGCGTTTGTCTTTACGGTCCTTGCTGGCCTGGACGTCCCTACCCCATTGAAGTTGAAATGTAAAATGGTTAAGCTAAGGGTTAATGTTAGGGTTAGGGTTAGGTAAGGGTTATGGTTATGGTTAGGGTAGGGGTTAAGCTTAGGGTTTAGGCTAGGGACGTCCCAAGGATCCCGGTTAGCACTAACCTTGCCTTTACCATGCTGTAAATCACATGCCGGCTAGTGATACTCTTTCACACTGAGTTAGACTGTAGACTATCATCTGAGTAACTAAGGTCTGATAGGCCACAAATTGGAAAGAGAAACCATTCCCCAAACTCTTTATAAACACATTTCATGCAATTATCCGTCATTTTACATGAGTGGAGACAAGCAGAGTCTTTTTTAATACCACAACAGAGCATGACAAGGAATGAGCGCATGCTGCAGCACCGGAGACCTTTTGATATCTATGCAGCAATTGTTAAGAAAGGGGATAGTCTAAGTTTGGAACAGTGCTAAAGTTTTCTATCAACTGTAAAAATGGAGCTCAACAGAACCAGTTACGACTGAAGTATCTGATCATCAATGATTTTGAGAAAAATACATTCATTTTTTAATACAGCAGCCGCATATCATCAGGTAGGGCTATATGCACTTTTTTTTTCATTTGGGAAACTATCATTTTCTAATTTATTATATTTTAATCCATGATATTGTTGTTACAAAATAGATTCCTGTTGACTGTGATTAGGGCATGGGAATATAAGAGCATCGGCTATGGCTAAATTAACAAGCTAGGCATGCATAGCTCACTGCATGATCTTCAAACCAAAGACTGGCCAAATTTGTGTTTCTAAAAGTGAATTCAAAAGGCACTGTAGAATTATTGTACAGCCTAATAAGGCATTTTTTGTTTCATTATTATTTAATTTTAAGTAATTAATTTCATTTTATACAGCCTAAATACGAAATGTATAGGTATGTTGTTAGGTTCTGTTGTTGATGTGTTGTTGAAATGCTGAGCGCTCATGCCAGCTTGTCACAAATGCTTCACAATTGATTTCTTAAATGGCAGGCTATAGACAAGTTTACGCGCTGTATCCCGGGTGGCGCCATAACTCTACACAAATGCATTTCATTTCCGCCGGAAGTTGTTGGCACAACGTCTGCCGGTGTAAACACAGCGATGTCGACGCTAGCTTGGGAACACGGTTCTATCACAGCGAGCACAGCTAGAAAGGTGCCCATTCGCTCAACTACGGCGCCTGACAAGTTTTTGTCAGAACACTTACACCCATCCTTCCGTGGCAATGCCGCAACCCGTCAAGGAGCGGAGGGGGAGGAACTTGCAAGGGACTATTTGGAAACTGGGCAACAGCATTGAAACCAAAGGCTTAGTGGTGTGCGAAAAGGAACCGTGGCTTGCAGCATCTCCCGATGGAGTGATAAACAACGACATTCTGTTGGAGATCAAATCACCTGTGATGGGAAACAAGTCACTTGCAGAATTTTTGGCAACAAAGAACTGCGAAATCACAACTGTGGCAAACGGAGATAGGGTAGATTACCATATTGCCTGCAATGGTCCAAAAGGCTACTACATGCAGGTACAAATTGGGATGCACTGCACAGGGTGATCTGGAACAAAACTGAGCACCTAGAAATCGAAGTACCCTACGACCAAGGCTTTGTCCAGGGGCATATCATAAGGCTGCGCACATTCTATTTTGCCCACATGCTCCCGAAAATTTTTGATGATTTTGTTGAGGGAAGGTTACAGTTCTGCAGTAAATATCTCAGCATTTTAAAACCAAAATAAACTGCCTTATTTAGGTCATGCCCACAGGAGCCAACAGATGTCCATTGTTTACATGATCTCTTTATGCTGTGCAATATATCAGTGTGCCTACTGTTTGAGTGAAAATAAAGTTTGATGTAATTTCAATCCTTAGAGTGCTACAATTTATTTTAACACAGTTCATAATTCATAGTAAGCTCATACTGTACATAAATAACACTGGATTACTTAATTGTTTGGAGGAAACTAAACAAATGGCTTCAACAAGAAAGATTGCGTGTTTAATCTTAACAGGTATTAAAAAGTAAAATACAAAAGCAGCCCACACAATTACATCACTATGAAAATATTCATATATAATATTAAAAAATACAATGCACGCAGTATTTGTTGTGTTTATCTGTATTTAATGAACAACATGGCTGGGTGTTGGTAGACAGGGACACAGGGCAAGATTCTAAACCTCACTGATCAGTGGACTCTTCAGGTTAACTAGGCCAGCACAGATGGCACAGTCAATGATGCAGGTGGTTCGAGGGTAGTTCCTCTGAAACGACAAGGGCATGGTGGCACGAATGGTCTCTCTTGGAAGCCAGGGGATCAGGACTTTGAACTGTTCACCCATCACGTCAATCCAGTGACTAATCACAATGCTTGCCATGGATGTAGACACATTGAAGCGGTGAGCAATATCTCCTAATATTAGGTTTAGTTTTAGTTTCATCAACGTCATAAGTATTTGGTCAACAACAGGAAGGGTAATTGATGGCTTACTGAAAGGCAACAACACCGTCACCAGGGTGAAGAATTGAACCATAAGCACTCCTGTATACAGCCGGGACCTAGCATCATCAATGACCGTGGTGCTGGTCACAGTAGGACCCATTTCTGCCTCGCACTGTGTGGCCTTGTCTACTTTAACAGACTGTGTTGAACAGTAAATGTGATCAATATGTGACGGATCCTCCCATTGGGTCTGGGCATCTCGAAATTTTGGTGTAGCAGGCTCGGCCTCACAGACAGGCTGACAGGTTTCTGGAGCATCTAAAAAGGGGAAGAGAAAACATGGATGGAGCAAAATTAATGCAGGCATAGAGTCCTCTCACTACAAACATCACAATGGAAAAATGTGTACTACAACATTGCACTCACACGCACACACACAATCATCATCACAACAGCCTGCCATCTTGCATTGTATTTATGATGTAGACTAAGGCACACGCAGGCAGGCACACACACACACACACACAATTAATGATGTAGCTATCGTGTGCATTGTTTGTCCCATCTCCAAAACAATCAACTGCCTTAGCAAAATACCGGTAGCAATGTTAATGTATGACAACTTCTTCATAATTAACAGTACTGTCAGCTTCATAGCTAAAGTTGCTGAACTTACCCTCAGATTCAAGTCTGCGTTTCTTTATCTGGGAGGAGGCAGTGGTCCGCTGGGTGAGTTGACGCCTATTTGGCTGGGGAGGGCGATTGTATCCCAACCACAACTCTGGGAAAGGATTATCCTTGGTAGGTTTTTGGTCAACAAAGTGATAGGAACAAACAAAAACGTTGAGGGGTGGTTTCTTTAGATTCAATGCCTTCAGCCAGGTCCTTGATTCCGAGTCGGTATCAGGCTTGCGAAAAAATTTAAACAATGGAGCGCATGGACATTGCCTCTTTGTAGCTGGTTTGTGGTCATAGCACTCTCTATCTAACCACTCGTTCAGGTGCTTTCTCGAGTTTTTGCAACCAACTACCGCACACGTCGTTCCCGAACCACTTTTCTTCATGTTGTAATTGTAATTTTTATATCCTCTTTGTCACTGCGATATCAGTGCTTTGTCGGCACAACGGAGCTAGCTAGCAAAACAAACCCAGCCCGGCAGAACGGAACTGGATTGCATCGACGGGAGGAGTTCAGGAAGTAGAGCGGAAACGGCTCAAAAACCTCCTGACTGATTTTGAGTTAGTGTATTGTTTAATAGCCTGTTGAAATGTTGAATGTCAATTGATAGTGACAGAATCACACATTACTTCCCAAGCAAAGTACATTCTTTGTCTCCTTGACTATAGAAGGATGTAGCACAGCCTCTGAATGTCATAGAGACAAACCAAAGATATCCCTTATGCATCGGAGTCACGTCTTTCCCCAGCATTTTACAGCTTGTTTGTAGCATAAAGCATTGCGGACTAAAGCCTTGTTATAATCAGGTCCATCATTTTGTAGATATTTTTATTTTAAGCTAACAAGGGGTAGGCCTCTGCTTTTAGCCATTTTCTTTTTTTTAAAGCCCCAATACCCTCACATGCTTTCACATACCCCCTCAATTCCAGCCCTGGTTTTAACTTAACACACCAAGCCCTTCACTGAGATCTTTAAGGAGTGCATGGTGACTGAAAGAATTGGCTGACAAATGACTATAATTTTTTTGTCAAACAGGTAGGCCTACCTCTTATTTCTTGAATAGGAAGAAATAGGCTTCAACACAAAGCCCTCTTGTTGTCAGTAGCCTAAAGTCAAATTAAAATTAACTGTTTAAATGAATTAGGCCTTTTCAAATTAGCCTTGTCATGAACCCTGCATCCTGAGTCGGTTCCTGCCTGTGTTGCCTTTTTTCTGCTCGGAATCTCCAGTTTCCTGAGGGTTCGTGAACGCTCCCGGCCTGGTTGCCGGGCGACGTTGCTAGGCGTGAGATCTCCCGATTAACCGCACCTGCATCTCATCAGCGGTCTGCACACCTGGTCCTGATCATCACCCTTCTTAAGCCGTGACCTGACATCCATTCCCTGCCGGATCGTTAGCCATGAACAGTATGTTTGTCAGTGTATCAGCCTTGGAGTTTCTAGCGTTAATTTTGTTGTTTTGCACCTTGTTGGCTTGCCGTGTACTTACCTCCGTTTTGTTTCTATCTGCAGTCAATCTCCCGGAACCTTCACACAACTCCTGCCTGGTTGTCGGCGGCTGCAGAGCCATTCTTGGATCTACCACTGCACCTCCACCAACTCGTCTCCGCCGTCCGCTCTGTCCCCTGGATTATTCTACATCGTTTTTTGAATCTGTTAAATAAATACTCACCTTCGTTCAACTCACCTTGTCCTGGTCTGCTTCTGGGTTCTGGCTTAGTAAACTGTGACAGAACGATCCGGCCAGAAATGAACCCAGCGGACCTGGACTCTGTTCGCCATGCCATTACCCATCAGGAGAAGATGTTGGGACAACATAGCACGGCGCTACAGGAGATAGCTTTGTCCGTTCGGAACTTTTCTACCCGTCTGACGAAGATCCAGGCTCAGCTCAGTTTTCCGGTGGAGAATCCACAACCGGTTTCACCCATCTCGCCTGCCGCTTCTGGAGCTGTGCCCTTCCGTGAGCCCAAGGTTCCGACGCCTGATAAATATGAGGGGGAGTTGGGAAGATGCCGTTCTTTCCTTATGCAGTGTGGATTAGTGTTCGATCTACAGCCCCACTCTTATGCCACAGACAAGGCAAGGATAGCCTTTGTCATTGAGTTGCTGCGTGGTCGAGCTCTGGAGTGGGCTTCAGCCGTTTGGGAACAACAGGACACCTGCATGGCCTCATACCAGGAGTTCACGGCCGAGATGAGGAGGCTATTTGACCATCCCGTCCGAGGTATGGACGCAGCTAGGGGCCTGTTTTCGCTTCGCCAAGGAACTCGCAGCGTTGCCGACTTCGTGATCGAGTTCAGGACTTTGGCTGTGGAGAGTGGGTGGAATGAGGAGTCTCTGCAAGCGGCCTTTTACCAGGGGCTGTCGGAGCAGCTCAAGGATGAGTTGATCTCCTATCCGGAGCCTAGTGACCTGGACAGCTTGGTAGCCTTGTCTATTCGGGTGGATAACCGAGTTCGAGAGAGAAGGAGGGAGAAGCAATGGGGCCCGTCCACTTGTTCCCGGCGGTCTTCAAACTGCTCGGCTCGCTAAAGTTGGGAGGACTTTTAGCGAGCCAGTTTCAACCTCTCAATACCTCTGTCAGACCCCGTTTCCCGGCTACCCTCATGAACAGGAATCAGAGTCTAGCGATTAACGCTTTCGTTGATTCAGGTGCCGATGGAAGCTTTATTGATGCCGAAGTGGTGGAACAGCTGGGGCTTTCCAAGGAGCGATTACCGGAAGCCATTGAAGCTACCACTCTGAACGGCAGTAGTCTGGCACGTATCACAATGAGGACTGAACCGGTTAAGATGCTGTTGTCAGGGAATCATTCTGAGGTGATCTCATTCTTCATTCTGCCTTCTTCCCATGTTCCTCTGGTCCTTGGATACCCCTGGCTGAAAGAACACAATCCCACGTTCGATTGGGTGACTGGCAAGGTAACTAGTTGGAGCCTTGAGTGTCATGCTAACTGCCTCAAGACTGCCTGTTCCCATTCTGTTCCCAGTCAGGTGATTGAGGCTAGACCCCCAGATCTGTCCCTGGTTCCCGAGACATATCACGATTTGGGGGAAGTGTTCAGTAAGCAGAGGGCTCTGTCACTCCCTCCCCACCGACCATATGACTGTGCCATAAACCTGTTCCCTGGAGCTGTCTATCCCAAGGGACGGTTATACAGCATCTCCCGACCTGAACGTGAGGCTTTGGAGACCTACATCAAGGAGTCCCTAGCGGCTGGTCTCATTCGTCCCTCATCATCACCCCTGGGGGCAGGATTCTTCTTTGTGGGTAAGAAGGATGGCTCTCTTCGACCGTGTATTGATTATCGGGGGTTGAATGATATCACGGTCAAGAACAAGTATCCCCTGCCCTTGATGAGCTCTGCCTTCGACTCCTTACAGGGTGCTACTGTGTTCACCAAGCTAGACCTACGCAATGCGTATCACCTGGTCCGGATCAAAGAGGGGGACGAGTGGTTGACGGGTTTCAATACACCGATGGGTCACTTCGAGTATCAGGTGATGCCGTTTGGACTGACCAATGCTCCAGCAGTGTTCCAGAGTATGGTGAATGACGTCTTGAGAGATATGATCGGTCTCTTTGTGTTTGTTTACCTGGATGACATTCTTATCTTCTCGAAGGAACCTTCCAGCCACGTCCAACATGTCAGGCAGGTTCTGCAGCGATTGTTGGAGAATCGCCTGTTCGTGAAGGCCGAGAAGTGCGAATTTCACGCCCACACTACATCCTTCCTCGGGTACATCATCTCCAGGGGAGAGATTATGATGGACCAGGAGAAGGTTAGGGCGGTTCTGGAATGGGCCCAGCCCGGTACGAGATTGCAGCTCCAGAGGTTTCTGGGGTTTGCGAATTTCTATCGCAGATTCATCCGGGATTACAGCCGTGTGGCCGCTCCTTTAACTGCCCTGACTTCCAGTACCAGGACCTTCAGTTGGAACCCTGAGGCGGACCGAGCGTTCCTGGATTTGAAGAGGCGATTCACCAACGCACCGATTCTCTCTCAACCTGACACGGCCCGTCAGTTCGTCGTGGAAGTGGATGCGTCTGATGTGGGGGTTGGCGCCATCCTGTCCCAGCGATGCTCCACTGACGGGAAACTCCATCCCTGCGCCTACTACTCTCGTCGTCTTTCGTCTGCGGAGAGGAACTACGATGTGGGTAACCGGGAGCTTCTCGCGGTGAAGCTTGCCTTGGAGGAGTGGCGCCACTGGTTGGAGGGGGCGGAGCAACCGTTTATTGTCTGGACCGACCACAAGAATCTTGCTTACGTGCAATCGGCTAGACGTCTCAACTCCCGTCAGGCCAGGTGGGCTTTGTTTTTCGGACGCTTTAATTTTTCCCTGACGTTCCGACCTGGGTCTAAGAACGGCAAGGCGGACGCTTTGTCCCGGATTTTCTCCAAGACGGAGGAGAGTGGGGCCAAGACCGAGACGATTCTTCCCCGGAACTGTGTCGTGGGAGCAGTTATGTGGAGGATTGAGGAGGAGGTTATGGCGGCCCTTCGGACGCAGCCCGGTCCCGGTAACGGTCCACCCGGTCGTTTGTTTGTGCCTGAGTCGGTTCGTTCTGCTGTCCTCCAATGGTCCCACGCCAGCAAGATGGCTTGTCACCCTGGCGTGGCCCGGACGATGGCGTTACTTCGCAGACGATTTTGGTGGCCGGCCATGGGAGAAGATACTCGGAGGTTTGTTGCTGCCTGTCCAGTGTGTGCGCAGAATAAGAGTGCCAACCGGCCCAGCTCTGGACTACTTCACCCCCTCCCTATTCCCCGGCGACCATGGTCGCATCTGGCCCTGGACTTTGTCACTGGGTTGCCCTCTTCTGAGGGGAACACGGTCATTCTGACTATCGTGGACAGATTCAGCAAGTTCGCCCACTTTGTGCCCATTTCCAAGCTTCCCTCGGCCTCTGAGATGTCCGAGATCCTGGTTAGGGAGGTTTTCAGGGTCCACGGGTTGCCCAGTGACATAGTTTCCGACCGTGGCCCTCAGTTTACCTCTGCTGTCTGGAAGTCTTTCTGTTTGGCCATTGGAGCTACAGTCAGTCTCACATCTGGTTTTCACCCCCAATCTAATGGTCAGGCGGAGAGAGCCAACCAGAAGATGGAATCCACGCTACGCTGCCTTGTCTCCTCCAACCCCACCTCCTGGGTCTCTCAGTTGCCTTGGGTTGAGTATGCTCACAATACTCTCCCTACATCTGCCACTGGGATGTCTCCCTTCCAGTGCCTGTATGGCTACCAACCTCCCTTGTTTCCTTCTCAGGAGAAGGATCTCTCAGTGCCCTCTGTTCAGGCCCACATTCGTCGTTGCCACCGGACCTGGCATCGGGCCAGAAAGGCCCTCCTTAGAGTTTCTGACCGGTATCAGCTCCAGGCGAATCGTCGCCGGATTCCCGCCCCAACTATACCATCGGAGATAGGGTCTGGTTGGCCACACGGGATCTTCCTCTGCGGACTGAGTCTAAGAAACTGTCACCGAAGTTCATTGGTCCGTTTGTGGTGGAGAAGGTGATCAATCCTGTTGCGGTTCGACTCAAGTTACCTAGAACGCTCAGAGTCCATCCCACCTTTCATGTCTCCTGCCTCAAGCCTGTTCTCCTCAGTCCTCTGTTACCCCCTCCGCCTCCTCCTCCTCCCCCTCGGATGATCGGAGGTGGTCCTGCCTACACGGTGCGCCGCATTATGGATTCCAGACGGCGGGGCCGGGGTTTCCAGTATCTCGTGGACTGGGAGGGGTATGGTCCTGAAGAGAGGAGTTGGATTCCTCGGCGCCAGATCCTTGATGCTGACCTCCTTCGTGACTTCTACCGCCTCCATCCTGGCGCTCCGGGTAGTCCGCCCGGTGGCGTTCGTCGGAGGGGGGGTACTGTCATGAACCCTGCATCCTGAGTCGGTTCCTGCCTGTGTTGCCTTTTTTCTGCTCGGAATCTCCAGTTTCCTGAGGGTTCGTGAACGCTCCCGGCCTGGTTGCCGGGCGACGTTGCTAGGCGGGAGATCTCCCGATTAACCGCACCTGCATCTCATCAGCGGTCTGCACACCTGGTCCTGATCATCACCCTTCTTAAGCCCTGACCTGACATCCATTCCCTGCCGGATCGTTAGCCATGAACAGTATGTTTGTCAGTGTATCAGCCTTGGAGTTTCTAGCGTTAATTTTGTTGTTTTGCACCTTGTTGGCTTGCCGTGTACTTACCTCCGTTTTGTTTCTATCTGCAGTCAATCTCCCGGAACCTTCACCCAACCCCTGCCTGGTTGTCGGCGGCTGCCGAGCCATTCTTGGATCTACCACTGCACCTCCACCAACTCGTCTCCGCCGTCCGCTCTGTCCCCTGGATTATTCTACATCGTTTTTTGAATCTGTTAAATAAATACTCACCTTCGTTCAACTCACCTTGTCCTGGTCTGCTTCTGGGTTCTGGCTTAGTAAACCGTGACAAGCCTACTTTCAGCACCCATGCACTGTCCATCTCCACGGCTGCCGCTTCATAGTAATGTAAGTTATGCAAATTACTCGAATATGCCTTATTGTGAGGTCAATAACTCTGATAAATAGCTTCATTATGGGCAATGAAACATTTTGTTTTTATTCAAAACAATTATAGCAGTAGCAAGCTTACCTCCGGTCCTCCTTTTCATCTTTGGCTCTCCCTTTCAAACTGAACAGGACATCAGTAGTCCTAGTCTGCCCGCACAGATATTTTTTTAAACTAATATTATTTTTCCGGAAGAAGCCTTTGACTCGGCTCCTCAAGTGCCACTGTACAGTGAGGAGCCATTGGTTAGGCAGCACACAAGGGTTTACATCAGCAAGTGCAGGGCTTATGGTTGGAATAGCCTATCCATTACAGTGTGTAATGCAGTGTTGCCTAGTTTTATATGCACCATCCCAGCAGCGGAAAAAATCATGAAGGAAGCACATTTTCTTAGAAATATAAATTTGCCCTGTACTTCTCCGAGCATGCTCTTCGTATAGCCTATTGCCTATAGTATAGGCTATGGATAATTTGATTGAGACCACACTAGGTGACCCTTGATATTGTGCGCCCAGCAGAGAATCAGGGATGAGGGGTAGCATCAGGCACACATCGAGATATAATAAGCAACTAATTCTCAAACACTGAGCAATATGATATTTAATCGATTACAAATGACACGACCCTCCCCTGGACTAAATAAACAAATACTAAACCCTCCCCCTTACTGGAATTGAAAAAGCATGACTCTCCCCCATTTTCCTCCAGGTAACAATTCTGTAAATTTCGACGCTCCCTTAGCTGTGTAAAATTGTCATTAATAAAAATTATACCATTAACACATTTAAGAAATATGTTTTTATTCAATTAATTATCTTGAGCGATACCCTATTTTATTTTTAATATCTCTTTAAATATGGCACGTTTAAAACGTAAATTGTGACTACTACATATCCCAAAATTCAATCCAAGAGGCGGGGCCACGTCATCGTTTTTAGTAACCCCTTTGACCAATCAAATGCATCTATTTGGAAGCGCGTACTTCGAAAATGGTTTGATGTTATCCAATCAGTGGTCTTTATTTAATTATTTGTAACGACAAACCAATCGAAGTTGTCGCTCTTCTCCTAGACGAATCGGAAGCTCGCTAGATAATAGCTGGGCTTACTCATTTTCCGCCAATAAAATCGAAGTTGATGTTTAAACTCTGCGCGCAGGCGGTTCTTAGCCAATTTTGGGAGGATCTCAAAAGTTGAGAGGGATGCATGCATGGATTTGAATTCAAGCTATCAATTTCACAACATCCCAACAAGCTAGACAGCGCTCTCAGGCTGTGTTTTAGAATTAGACAAATTGATAATTCATTGGAATTGCCATAGTTTATAACACAAGTTATATTTACTCGTATTTTGTTCACACTGTCAGCTTTGTGGTTGCACAACTTTAAAGCTAGGGAGCTTGCCATAATTAAGGTGATCTCCACGAAATGAAAGCGGGCGGTAAGTATCTATCGGACTCAATTAGCTAGCGTGTGAATGTGCTATCTATCTAGATAAACATTTAAACGTTTTAGTCAGAAACCGGTTTCACCTTATACAATTTAGGTTAGAGAACTTGCACTGTGTAAGAGTGAATAGCATTAACAGTTTATAGCTACAGTAGCTAACTGACTTGGTCACGTTAGCCGCTAACTAGCCTGCTAGCTAGCTATCTATTCTGGTTTGCTAATGTAATGATGGCTGGCTAGTTAGCTAGCTACTACTGGTACCCAGCTTGGTGCCAGTACTAGAGCCAGTAGTTAATTCAGTGGCTAACGTTATAAATGTGCCTTATTTGAAAATAAAGCATTCGTAACATTTATATCATAGTTAGCTACGTTGTAAAGTCATTACCTTTGTGTGGTTTTGAAAGCGACGCAAATAGATAATTCACGTTTTTGGATTTGACTGAAATAAGAAGCTTTACAGTAGCTTGTAAGTGAACTTAGGTTTGAGGAGGGAAATTTGGGCGCTGAGTTAAACTGAGCTCAAACATTAGGCAGAACTCGGCCAGCTAACTTAATTAGTCAAAATAGATTCCATTGGTTATAACTACCGATATATCACGCAATTATTAATTATATCTAACTGGGTCACTTTTGCCTGTTTTGATTTAGTTTGAGCCAGCAAGCTGTCGCAACCAAACAAAGCAAACGTTAACTGACATTCAGGTTGGAATTACTGTTTCTGGTGCAGCACATAGATGAGAACTGTAAACAAATACTATTGAATAAACAGTGTCTGAAACATTGTTAGTAGTAAACTGTGTCCCACAGTTAGGATGAAGACTAAATGTATGGGTGCACTGTGAGTAAGAGTCAGTTTAGTTGGAGAGTCAGTTGAGTAGGAAAGAGGGACGTTTTTTGCATTTGATGGTTATCTGTATCTAAAATGGACAGTGATTTTATTTTTTATTTCTCCCTCTTTTTCCTTTCTTCATTAGTGCTACACTGTCGTTGTTCCAAATGCTTCACGGTTCCAGCACGGAAGCGGATCCGTAAGCGTGTTCCAGGCCTGACACTGCTGTCTCTACCCGAAGAGGTGCTTCTGTGTGTGCTCCAATGCCTCTCTGCTGAGGACCTGTTGGCTGTCAGAGCTGTGAGTCATACAAACACACAGTCTTGTTTAACTAACCTTGTGGGGACATACAATTCAGTCCCATTCAAAATCCCATTTTCCCTAACATTAACCTGAAATCCAAATGTTTGTTTGTTTTACTATTCTTGTGGTGACTTCTGGTCCCCACAAGTATAGTTAAACACGTCCACACACACAAACACACACCTAAAACACACTCACACACACTAAAACAATTGAACAGCCTCTGGAGTACACATATCATTTGAGCAAGTCTCTTCTGAACATCTTGTCACCACCCGAATTGGTGAGTCACAATGTGTGTCATTCTCCTCCTATATACACCTCCTTTAGCATGTATAAGGAATGTTATGTTTACTCAGTTATTGAAAGGAAGAAGAACATGCATAGAGGATTGCCTTGTTGGAGGCTAACTGAGGCATTTGGTTATCTCCCAGGTACACTCTCAGCTCCGTGACATCATTGATAACCACTCCAGTGTTTGGGCCCGGGTCAGTTTCAGGGATACCTGGCCATCCCCCAACACAGTCTGGCTCTTTGAGAGGTAGGATAGACTCCTCCCACACCCTAACCATGCCCTCGACTCTGTACGTCTTCCAATATGTTAGTTTCACATCAGGGAGACTGAAGGTCTGCATACCCTAATACGTTTCTCGGTTTCTGTCTCCTCTTTCAGGGCCGCAGAGAAGGGAAACTTTGAGGCAGCTGTGAAACTAGGGATTGCATATTTGTACAATGAAGGACGTAAGTCTCACTGCACTTGTCTTCCATTGTTGCTCACTGAATTGGTTATGAGGTTGATCACTGATTGACATTGACCAAATCACTTAATTAATTCCTGTATAATAATCACCCTCTTCTCTGTCCCAGCGTTGCTGAGTGACGAAGGGCGGGCCGACGTGTGCGGCCGGAAGGCATCACAGTTCTTCAGCCTGGCGGAGAGCCTGCGTTCCCCTACCGCCGACCCCTTCATCTGGGTGTTCATCCGTCCACCCTGGTCCCCCACTGGGAGCTGCTGCAAGGCTGTGGTGTTCGATAGGCTCAAGGCCGAGTGTGAAACCAATGTGGTAAGTGGTTACCAGGCTAAGCCTGGTTGAGCTTGGCTGGGGGAGATGGGCAGCCATAGACACAGCCAACCTCAGCAACCATCACTGTCATCTCCCTTGGTTCCTATTGGATAAACACAAGTTTAGTCTAATATCCTGGATACAAATTAGAGGGCTGTTTTACCCATAGAAATATAATGAGGAATGTTGATTCTGTTTCTATGGTTGTACCTTCCTGGTTCATTCACTCAGAACTGTCCATCGTCTATCCATCCATTATCAACACTAATTAAGATGTGTAAAGCTGGCAGGTAGCCTAGCATTTAAGAGCATTGTGCCAGTAACCGAAAGGTCGATGGTTCGAATCCCTGAGCCGTCTAGGTGAATGTGCCCTTGAGCAAGGCACTTAACCCTAATTGCTTCTATAAGTCGCTCTGGGTAAGACGTCTGCTAAATTACTTAAATGTAGGCATCTAATACTGCATGGGAAGAAAGGCGAGATGGATTGGGAAACATGTTGCCAAAAATAGTCTGCCGAAGGCCTACTAGACCTTGGTAGTGAAGACAAATGGGGAGAGACTGTTATGCTGCTTTGTGCAACGGTGTGGCTCGGCCCCCATTTATTTATGACCAACAGGCACCGCCAGAAAGTTCCATCCCTTATAGCCTGTTTTTGCCTGTCCTCTCTTGTTGTGCCCTGCATGTATCACCTCTGTTTTGTCCAGCGATTTTGTAAATAGATGGGCCTGTCTTCTTTGCTCATTGGAATGAATGGACTTTAATGAAAACTCCAGTGTTTCTATAAAAAGAGTGAAATGTTTTGTAGACGATATGGTTGCGCTCTAACAATTCTTTCATTAGGCAACATTTTCACATTTTGCTGTTGTAATTTTTTGTAGGAGAGGAGGGGACCGTTGCTGCACTGTCTGGCCAGAGTCCTCCAGCTTTTTGATGTAAGTGCACACACACACACACCTCTGCGAGTCTTCCAGAAAGGCAGAGGCGTTGCAGTGTGGTGATTTTTGTAGTAACAGCCATCTTCCATTTCTATGGTAACCAAACCACCACACAGTTCCAGTTAGTTTCTGATGAGGCTGTGAAGGCACCGTCACACTGTAGGCAGCCCTGCTAGTCATCAGCCCAGATGGGATAAATGTTGTTTTATACGTACACACATTCACACTCACAAAATATATATTAATTATTATTATGATGGGCTGGTCTTGACTAACATACTGCATACTCAGAACCCTGTGTTACATATTCAGTAGGCCTTGTGCTGGATAGAGAGGAGTATTTAATGTGCTGTATGCTGTGTGAAACATCCAATATTGAAAACATGGTTTAATGTGTGTGTGTTTCAGGAGGATGACAAGCGCTCCGAGGCCCTGACATTACTAGAAGAGTCGTCTCAGTCGGGCTGTCTACAGAGCTCTTACCTGCTGTGGGAACATAACCGTAAAACCGCAGTGAGTTTCACTCTTCTCTTGTTGTCCCCATCTCAAAAGGCTTTGATTATGTTACAATGTATGTTGTGTAGCTAAAGGTTGTAAAATGTGATGGGGAAACCCATGTGTTGTGTTGATGTACAGTGGGGAAAAAAAGTATTTAGTCAGCCACCAATTGTGCAAGTTCTCCCACTTAAAAAGATGAGAGAGGCCTGTAATTTTCATCATAGGTACACGTCAACTATGACAGACAAATTGATAATTCTTTTTCCAGAAAATCACATTGTAGGATTTTTAATGAATTTATTTGCAAATTATGGTGGAAAATAAGTATTTGGTCACCTACAAACAAGCAAGATTTCTGGCTCTCACAGACCTGTAACTTCTTCTTTAAGAGGCTCCTCTGTCCTCCACTCGTTACCTGTATTAATGGCACCTGTTTGAACTTGTTATCAGTATAAAAGACACCTGTCCACAACCTCAAACAGTCACACTCCAAACTCCACTATGGCCAAGACCAAAGAGCTGTCAAAGGACACCAGAAACAAAATTGTAGACCTGCACCAGGCTGGGAAGACTGAATCTGCAATAGGTAAGCAGCTTGGTTTGAAGAAATCAACTGTGGGAGCAATTATTAGGAAATGGAAATCTCTGATAAAATGGAAATCACTGATAATCTCCCTCGATCTGGGGCTCCACGCAAGATCTCACCCCGTGGGGTCAAAATGATCACAAGAACAGTGAGCAAAAATCCCAGAACCACACGGGGGGACCTAGTGAAAGACCTGCAGAGAGCTGGGACCAAAGTAACAAAGCCTACCATCAGTAACACACTACGCCGCCAGGGACTCAAATCCTGCAGTGCCAGACGTGTCCCCTTGCTTAAGCCAGTACATGTCCAGGCCTGTCTGAAGTTTGCTAGAGTGCATTTGGATGATCCAGAAGAGGATTGGGAGAATGTCATATGGTCAGATGAAACCAAAATAGAACCTTTTGGTAAAAACTTAACTCGTCGTGTTTGGAGGACAAAGAATGCTGAGTTGCATCCAAAGAACACCATACCTACTGTGAAGCATGGGGGTGGAAACATCATGCTTTGGGGCTGTTTTTCTGCAAAGGGACCAGGACGACTGATCCGTGTAAAGGAAAGAATGAATGGGGCCATGTATCGTGAGATTTTGAGTGAAAACCTCCTTCCATCAGCAAGGGCATTGAAGATGAAATGTGGCTGGGTCTTTCAGCATGACAATGATCCCAAACACACCGCCCGGGCAACGAAGGAGTGGCTTCGTAAGAAGCATTTCAAGGTCCTGGAGTGGCCTAGCCAGTCTCCAGATCTCAACCCCATAGAAAATCTTTGGAGGGAGTTGAAAGTCTGTGTTGCCCAGCGACAGGCCCAAAACATCACTGCTCTAGAGGAGATCTGCATGGAGGAATGGGCCAAAATGCCAGCAACAGTGTGTGAAAACCTTGTGAAGACTTACAGAAAACATTTGACCTGTGTCATTGCCAACAAAGGGTATATAACAAAGTATTGAGAAACTTTTGTTATTGACCAAATACTTATTGTCCACCATAATTTGCAAATAAATTCATAAAAAATCCTACAATGTGATTTTCAGGATTTTTTTTTCTCATTTTGTCTGTCATAGTTGACGTGTACCTATGATGAAAATTACAGGCCTCTCTCATCTTTTTAAGTGGGAGAACTTGCACAATTGGTGGCTGACTAAATACTTTTTTTCCCCCACTGTAAGTGTCGGTTAAGTAAAAAAAACGACCTCATAACTTACTGTGGTTCTGTGCTGTCTCTCTTCTCAGATGGCGGACCCAGGCAGGTACCTACAGTTCATACGCACGCTCAGGGACTACGCAGCCAAAGGATGCTGGGAAGCACAGGTGTGTGTGTCTATTTGGGTTCGTTTACACAGGCAGGCCAATTCTGATAAATTCTGATCTTTAATAAAAAAGATCTGATTGGTCAAAAGACCAATTAGTGGAAAAAGGTCAGAATTGGTCTGTCTGTGTAAACGCAGTCTTGGTGTGTGTGTTTACGGAGAGAGACTCATCCAATGGCATAGACATGCTAATGTATCCATTGACTGTAACAGGCAGTCCAAATCCACACACAAACAAAATCTATGGTTTTGTTTATTCTCCCAACCAATTAAAGTGGATGAGTCATTGAGTATGTTACTGAGCACAGGTGGTGTTTAATTACATTCGACCTCCTGTCCAGCTTGCTTGGCAAGCCTGGCATGACTTTTGACCTGTGCCCTTTGACCCTCTCTATCTCTCTCTGTGTGTGTGTGTGTGCGTCCAGCTGTCCCTGGCCAAGGTGTGCAGCAGTGACAATCCGCTGGGTCTGGAGCAGAAGGCCTGTGCCGACCTTGTGGCCCAGCTGTTTCGCTCCTGTCCCCCTGTGCCCCAACGCAGGGCAGAGGAGGTGCTCCGACAGGGCATCAATGACACTATGAGGTAACATACCGGTTTGGTCTGGAACTGACGCTGAAGATCACTTGACTCTGTACCAATTGAGTTGTTTTATCAATTTTGGTTAATGGCTCGAGTTAAGGGTGAAGATTCTTAGTCTGAGGGGGCTTTCAAAATTCTAAGCACTCTTTCTCATGCAATTTATTACCATAACCACACATTTTTCTAGGTACGTAACAGTATGAGTCTCTCTCTCCCACCCCTCTCCTCTCCACTCTCTAGGTACAGTGCCTTGCAAAAGTATTCATCCCCCTTGGCGTTTTTCCTATTTTGTTGCATTACAACCTGTAATTTAAATAGATTTTTATTTGGATTTCATGTAATGAACATACACAAAATAGTCCAAATTGGTGAAGTGAAATGAAAAAAATAACTTGTTTCAAATAATTCAAAAAAATTATTGACGGAAAAGTGGTGTGTGCATATGTATTCACCCCCTGTGCTATGAAGCCCCTAAATAAGATCTGGTGCAACCAATTACCTTCAGAAGTCACATGATTAGTTAAATAAAGTCCACCTGTGTACAATCTAAGTGTCACATGATCTGTCACATGTATGTATATATACACCTGTTCTGAAAGGCCCCATAGTCTGCAACACCACTAAGCAAGCAGCACCATGAAGACCAAGGAGCTCTCCAAACAGGTCAGGGACAGAGTTGTGGAGAAGTACAAATCAGGGTTGTGTTATAAAAAAATATCCGAAACGTTGAACATCCCACGGAGCACCATTTTAAATCCATTATTAAAAAATGGAAAGAATATGGCACCACAACAAACCTGCCAAGAGAGGGCCGCACACCAAAACTCACGGCCTAGGCAAGGAGGGCATTAATCAGAGAGGCAACAAAGAGACCAAATATAACCCTGAAGGAGCTGCAAAGCTCCACAGCAGATATCGGAGTATCTGTCCATAGGACCACTTTAAGCCGTACACTCCACAGAGCTGGACTTTACGGAAGAGTGGCCAGAAAAAAGCCATTGCTTAAAGAAAAAAATAAGCAAACACGTTTGGTGTTCGCCAAAAGGCATGTGGGAGACTCCCCAAACATATGGAAGAAGGTACTCTGGTCAGATGAGACTAAAATTGAGCTTTTTGACCATCAAGGAAAACGCTATGTCTGGCGCAAACCCAACACCTCTCATCACCCAGAGAACACCATCCCCACAGTGAAGCATGGTGGTGGCAGCATCATGCTGTGGGGATGTTTTTCATTGGCAGGAACTGGGAAACTGGTCAGAATTGAAGGAATGATGGATGGCGCTAAATACAGGGAAATTCTTGTGGGAAACCTGTTTCAGTCTTCCAGAGATTTGAGACTGGGACGGAGGTTCACCTTCCAGCAGAACAATGACCCTAAGCATACTGCTAAAGCAACACTCGAGTGGTTTAAGGGGAAACATTTAAATGTCTTGGAATGGCCTAGTCAAAGCCCAGACCTCAATCCAATTGAGAATCTGTGGTATGACTTAAAGATTGCTGTACACCAGCGGAACCCATCCAACTTGAAGGAGCTGGAGCAGTTTTGCCTTGAAGAATGGGCCAAAATCCCAGTGGCTAGATGTGCCAAGCTCATAGAGACATACCCCAAGAGACTTGCAGCTGTAATTGCTGCAAAAGGTGGCTCTACAAAGTATTGACTTTGGGGGGGGTGAATAGTCATTCAAATCAAATCAAATTTTATTGGTCACATGTGCCGAATACAACAGGTGCAGACATTACAGTGAAATGCTTACTTACAGCCCTTAACCAACAGTGCATTTATTTTAAACAAAAAAAGTTTAAACAATAAAAGTTTAAAAAAATAAAAACAACAAAAGTTTTGAGAAAAAAAAAGCAGAAGTAAAATAAATTACAGTAGGGAGGCTATATATACAGGGGGGTACCGGTGCAGAGTCAATGTGCGGGGGCACCGGCTAGTTGAGGTAGTTGAAGTAATATGTACATGTGGGTAGAGTTAAAGTGACTATGCATAAATAATTAACAGTGTAGCAGCAGCGTAAAAAGGATGGGGTGGGGGGGGCAGTGCAAATAGTCCGGGTAGCCATGATTAGCTGTTCAGGAGTCTTATGGCTTGGGGGTAGAAGCTGTTGAGAAGTATTTTGGACCTAGACTTGGCACTCCGGTACCGCTTGCCGTGCGGTAGCAGAGAGAACAGTCTATGACTAGGGTGGCTGGAGTCTTTGACAATTTTGAGGGCCTTCCTCTGACACCGCCTGGTATAGAGGTCCTGGATGGCAGGAAGCTTGGCCCCAGTGATGTACTGGGCCGTACGCACTACCCTCTGTAGTGCCTTGCGGTCGGAGGCCAAGCAGTTGCCATACCAGGCGGTGATGCAACCAGTCAGGATGCTCTCGATGGTGCAGCTGTATAATTTTTTGAGGATCTGAGGACCCATGCCAAATCTTTTTCACGCTCAAGTTTTCAGTTTCTTTTGTCTTATTTCTTGTTTCACAATAAAAAAATATTTTGCATCTTCAAAGTGGTAGGCATGTTGTGGAAATCAAATGATACAAATCCCCCTAAAAAAAAAATCCATTTTAATTCCAGGTTGTAAGGCAACAAAATAGGAAAAATGCCAAGGGGGGTGAATACTTTCGCAAGCCACTGTACATAACTGTTTCTCTCTCGTGTCCCCCCCTCTTCTCTAGGTACATAACACAGTATTCATCTCTCTCTCCCATCAACCTCTCTAGATACATCCTGGTGGACTGGCTGGTGGAGGTAACCACCATGAAGGACTTCTCCAGCCTGACCCTCCACGTGACGGTGGGCTGCGTGGACCGCTACCTGGCCCTGCGCTCCGTACCCAAGGCCCGCCTGCAGCTGCTGGGCATCGCCTGCATGGTCGTCTGCACGCGGTACGAGACAGAAAAACACTGGAGGTGGATGTAGCATGATTAGGGTTGCAACATTCTTGCAATTTTCCCAAAATTTACAGGTTTTCCAGAAATCCTGGTTGGAGAATTCTGGTTTTCCTGCTTATTCCTTCCTGATTTTGGGAAAGTAACTGGAATTTTGCAACCCTAAGCATGATACAAACTAGTCTGTATTTGATCCTCTATGTAATCTGCCCCGATGATGTACTTCTGTATTCACTTGATCAGCTTTGGCTAAAGGCTCGAGCTGAAGTGCAATAAGAAGTATTTCTGAGGGGTTTTCAATATTCAGAGTTCTGAGACTGTACGGAAACGAGCGTTTTATTTATTGGACTAGTTCAGGTAGTCCCTCCGTGTTTGTCTGTTTTTCTTCAGTTTGGTGCCTAATGAATACAACCCACGTCTCTCTGTCTAGGTACATCAGTAAGGATATCCTGACCATCCGGGAGGCGGTGTGGCTCACAGACAACACCTACAAGTATGAGGACCTGGTCCGCATGATGGGGGAGGTCATCTCTGTGCTGAAGGGCAAGATCAGGGTAAGTGGAGTGGACACTTCTGTAAACATTTTATAATCTGCCCCAATGATGGCTTCTGTATTCGTTTCATCAGCTTGGGCTAAAGGCCTCTGTTGAAGTGAGAATCTTTTGTCTGAGGGGTTTTCAAAATTCACAAGTCTTGGCTGTTGAAGTCTTGTTGTAATCCTGTCTAGTCATTGTATTTCTATGGGTTTAACTCATTTGGTGTTGTGCCTCTGCAGACTCCCACCCTGCTGGACTACGGCCAGGTGCTGCTGTCTCTGTTACCCCTAGAGAGGCTCAGTATCCACATGTTCAGCTACTTGTGTGAGCTCACCCTGCTCTACTCAGTCCTCACTACATACTCCTCAGCCCACCTGGCCAACGCCACCCTGCTGCTCACACGGGCACTGCACCACTACGGTAAGGCGGGCGAACACGCGGTCTACGGCTGTGTCCCAAATTGCACATAGGGCACTATATAGTGAATGGGGTGCCATTTGGGACACAACCCGTTTGTCTTCTACACACTGTCTGTTTGTCTACAAACTGTTATGTAATCTGCCCCGATGATGTACTTCTGTATTCACTTGAGCTGAAGTGCAACAAAAAAATCTTTCTGGGAGCGTCTTCAAAATGGAGAGTTATCTAAGTGCTGTATCCCCAGTCCCAAGGGAGTTGCTGAACAACCATACATGGCACACACACCGTTGACCTAGGTTTTCAAACACCCCTAGAGCAGTGGTATTCAAATCTTTTTTTTCCTAAAGAATTTCTCGCAACCCCAATTTTTTTGCCGACCCCACTGCAGTTCCCCGCGACCTGACTTTGAATACCACTGTCCTAGAGTCTAGCTGTAGTTCATCAGCTTCTCATTAAAACTTCTGAGGCATTTTTTTATCATTTGCTGAACGTCATATCAGTATTAATGCTCTAGTGTAGTTTATATCCTTGACCCCTGCTCTAGTTTATATCCTTGACCCCTGCTCTAGTTTATATCCTTGACCCCGGCTCTAGTGTATGGCCTTGACCCCGGCTCTAGTGTATGGCCTTGACCCCGGCTCTAGTTTATATCCTTGACCCCGGCTCTAGTGTATGGCCTTGACCCCGGCTCTAGTTTATATCCTTGACCCCGGCTCTAGTTTATATCCTTGACCCTGGCTCTAGTGTATATCCTTGACCCCGGCTCTAGTGTATGGCCTTGACCCCTGCTCTAGTGTATGGCCTTGACCCCTGCTCTAGTGTATGGCCTTGACCCCTGCTCTAGTGTATGGCCTTGACCCCTGCTCTAGTGTATGGCCTTGACCCCGGCTCTAGTGTATGGCCTTGACCCCTGCTCTAGTGTATGGCCTTGACCCCTGCTCTAGTGTATGGCCTTGACCCCGGCTCTAGTGTATGGCCTTGACCCCTGCTCTAGTGTATGGCCTTGACCCCGGCTCTAGTGTATGGCCTTGACCCCGGCTCTAGTGTATGGCCTTGACCCCTGCTCTAGTGTATGGCCTTGACCCCGGCTCTAGTGTATGGCCTTGACCCCTGCTCTTCCCCTCCTCTCTCTGCATTGCAGCTCCCATCTGGCCCATCCAGCTGGCTGAGTATACAGGCTTCTCCAAGCAGGACCTGGTCCCCTGCGCTGTACTACTCTATGTCAAGTGGTAAGTTATACTACCGTATTTTCCGCACTATAAGGCGCACCGGAGTATAAGCCGCAGCAGCTAAATTGAATGATATTGAATGATGTGTACATATATAAGCCGCACTGGACTATAAGCCGCAGGTGTTTTAATGTTTAATTACCATATGTAAGGGTTCGTGCACAGAGGGGATTGTCGGGAAAGAGATGGCTGCTTGAGGAAGCTCCCATTTATTAACATTTCAACAAACAAGTTGCATATTTGCATAACGTATTCCAGCAAAATTAGTTAATAGCGTCACAATCATTTAACCACTTAACTTTGGTTATTTTTGAAAAACCTTGAAAAAGTGTGCTCATCTTTGAATATTTATCTACATTATAGCCTACAGTAGTACCATAACAAAAAACTAAGCTTACAGCGCTTGACGAGGCAATATCAATGGCTAAATTAAATGTGTTTTTTTTAAAGTGCAAAATAAAGTGCCTGTAACACGACAGTAAGCGCGTAAACCTAAAGTTGCAGCAACACGGCTGCTTAAAATATACGGTAATCAGCCTACCAGAAAAGTCATTAATCCTCGTCTTCATCTTTTAGGCTAAGGTGCAGTACACGGCTGTAACCAGAAAAGTCAAGTCATTAATCCTCATCTCCGTCTTCTTCCTGCGTACTAAAACCACCAAAGTCCTCATCTTCAGTGTCGGAAACGAACAGGCTCAGGGTGGCTTCGTCAGCCACTCTCCTCTCTCCTTCGTTGACGCTCTCAAAACCAACGAACTCCTCTTCGTCACTGTCGGAATCGAACAGACTCTGAAGGGCCTCAGCTATGGCGGCGTCCTCCTCTTCATCACGCAGCAGTCCAGCCTTTCGGAACCCGTTAATGATCGTGGATGTTTTGACACTCCTCCACGCTATCAGGATCCACTCGCAAACTTGAGCGAAAGTTGCTTTTCGCATGCGACCAGTTTTGGTGAATGATTTATCGCCGCTAGTCATCCACGCCTCCCACTGAACGCGTAGTGCCACTTTGAACGCACGATTGACACTGATGTCGAGTGGCTGCAGATGCTTCGTTGTGCCCCCAGGAATCACAGCTGGAATCGAGTTTGTGCTCTTGATGGCTGCTTTCACATAATCCGTTATATGGGCCCTCATGCTGTCCGAAAAAAACGAGCAAAGCTTTTTTTTGGCGAAAGAATCCTCCAGGGCGCTTGACGTAGCACTCATTCAGCCACTCATTCATTACGCTTTCCATCATCCACCCTTTCTTGTTGACTTTAAAGGAGATGCCGTTCAGGATCTTTTCTTTTGGCATTGTAATCCGCTTAAAAATCACCATTGGCGGAAGCTTTAATCCAGATGCTGTGCAGCCAAGAACACAAGTGAAATTCGTTCTCTCGTGGCCAGTGGTTCTCAACGTGATGGACGATTCACCTTTCTTGTTAACAGTCCTAGTGAGAGGCAGGTCAAACGTCAAAGGCACTTCATCCATATTTATGATCTGGTCCGGTCCGATGGAATATTCCTCTATCATTCTTTGTGTGAATTCGCCGAAGTTTGTTATTTTTTCCTGGTAGTCGGGAGGGAGTTGCTGACACACAGTCGTCCGCGCCCTGATGGAGAGTCCCTTTCATCTCATAAAT
The DNA here is from genome assembly GCF_964263955.1 of Coregonus lavaretus. Classification (NCBI taxonomy): domain Eukaryota; kingdom Metazoa; phylum Chordata; class Actinopteri; order Salmoniformes; family Salmonidae; genus Coregonus; species Coregonus lavaretus. The sequence continues at coordinate 30,844 of NW_028162565.1, forward strand.
CTGAAACACCAGGATGGTCCACCTCTAAATTTTCAATGTTCATTTCGGTGGCGACTGTTTCAGCTTTCAGTCGGATCTGCACGGTGGAAACACCTCGGCCGTCTGCTCTCTGTGTGTTCACCCAATCTTCAAGAAAGTCTTCAAGTTCGGGCCATCTGCTTTTATTACCTCTGAAAGCTTTTTTTGACTTTTTGCATTGAGACAGTTCTTCCCGCTGGCGTCTCCAACGTCTCACCATTGACTCATTGATGCCAAGGCTACGTGCAGCAGCTCTATTTCCTTCTTTTACAGCCAGATTGACTGCCTTTAACTTAAAAGCTGCATCATATGCATTTCTACGTTTGTTTTCCATAATGAGGGTTTGTGCATGAAAACTTCCTTTGCACAAACTGTCTCGCTCTCGTAATGTCTCGTTCTGTCTCTCGTACCACTCTCGGTTCCACTTTTACTTTTGCGCGCTACCTGTCTCACTCTTTTCCGGCCTCCAGCTTTTCCTGCTGGAGCCCGCCGCTTAAAGGTGGGGGGCGCGGACCGGTCATAGAGCCCATAGAGTTAAAGTTGGTGGACTGTAACCTGTAAAATCCATAGATTTAGGAGGTCTTCTAGTGGCCGTTAGCTGTAAAAATCCATAGATTAGCCGCACCGTTATATAAGCCGCAGGGGTGGAAAAATGGGAAAAAAGGCGCGGCTTATAGTCCGAAAATTACGGTACATACCACGGAGATCTTAGAAATCACTATTACAGGTTATAAAACAGTTATATATGGAATTCAATGTTATAAACATACTAGATACACTGGCTGTTAGTCTGGGTCAGAGTCCAGAAAGTCTACTACCTCTAGTACATCTTTGTCCCCCTCTCTCTTGTACTGTTCTTTCTCCAACATTTATTCCTTCTCTATTTCTCTCCCTTGTAAATCCAATGTCTGACAAGCAAGGGGTGCTCGCTGGCTTGACTCTGTTCTGATGAGTGTTACCTAGGTGATAGAGTAACATGGGAGGGGGGGGGGGGGGGGGGTGTATAGGAGTGCTAGCTGTGAGAGCAAAACACACAACCCTCACCCCACTGCTACAAATACACAGTAAAAGTTGATTGGCTAGATAGTTCCACGATGTTAGCAATTACATAGAGAAAAGAAAGTCCTGCATACTGCAACTGCCAGTATGGCTTGTTTTATTAAGTTTACACATCGTCCAGCCTTAGTCTGAGATCTTTTGTGACCATTCATTGTTGACTACAACTGAAACCCAGCTGTTTCTATTGAAGCTTGTCTGGTGGTTGTGGTAGTAAACAACCTTGTTAGCATGCAAGGCTAGCTGTGGTGAGTATCAATAGCCCCTCTTCCTGGAGATCCCCATTGTTCCTCAGCAGGCCCATCCTGCTAGCAATTAGTATTCTAGCAATTAGCATTTCCCCCCTTTTTCGGGTTGTTACTAGTTAACACAGCCACAAAGCCATAAACCCTGCCTATTTCAATTTTTTTGTAATCAGATTTTAAGAAGATAAACCTAACCTTAACCCACACTGCTAACCTTGTGCCCAATCCTAACCGTAAATTATTTTTTGCGATGTAGCTAATTTTGACTTTGTGGCTGTGTTATCTAGTGGCAACTATTTTTCGGGGAAGCAGCAATAGGGGAATGACTAAGACAGAGGTTAGTTGTGCTAATTCACTAGGCGATAATTAGCGCTGTCAGCTAACTGCTAACCCTCCACAGCCTCTCCTGGAGGTTCCCTTTGACAGCTCATCACCTGCTGCTCTGGGTTTGATTAGCTGGGCCTGTTGGATAGGAGGATCAGGCAGGTGGGAAGGCAACAGGCGTTTAGCTCCTATTGAGTAATTAGCCAATTAGAGCAAATCATTAGCTTGATTTTTTTTTTTTTTATACTTAACTTGGAGTCTTCATTAGGGGAAAAAGGCAACGTTAACGTACATGCAGCTGTGTTCTTTAGAACGTGTTTGTGCAAAGACAACTTTATATAACTTACTGAGATGTTTTTTTCGTTCCTCGGTTCATTTTCCACACACGGTAGTCAATGTGAAGTGCTATTTAAATGACCGCTACAGTAGATTTCATTATTACCATCTGAAGTGCTCTTTGGGCACCATTACTGTGGGACCCCTGCAGGTCAGAAAGTTAGCAGTTCTGATGAATGCCTTGCTTCTTTTCAATACGAGTGTGATTTCCAGCAGGCGAGGAATGCCAATCTCTATAGTGATTTTATTTGAAGAGGTGAAAGGTGGTGTTTTGGTCCTCTTGGCCCTTTGATCAGACTGGGTTTGTTCTCGGTGTGTGCTTGTGTGTTCGCAGGTTGTTAAGACTCTGCCCACTCACAACCTCCCCCCACCTCCCTCTCCTTCATGGCCCCGGCAGGAGGGCTGTCTGTTGCTGTCTCATTATAAAGCCAGTAAAATACACCGACCGCTGTTTGTCGTTCACCGCACACATACAGAGGCCAGCTCTTACCGTTCTGCGTTTTCCCTCCTGCAGTTCTTTGAGCACTCGTTGTATTTCCACAGCCACTGTAGAAAATCACATGAAGTCACATACTTATAAAGACAAATGAACCAAGTGGTGTGGTGATGTCTTGGACTGTTGCTAGCCAGCGCTGCAGACAGACAAATTGGACATTGGTATTGATTAGAAGATCAGGTTGGTTGGTTGTGGCTGTGTCCTAAATAGCCTCCTATTCTCTAGTGCAGATGTTTTCCAAGGTAGTGCAATGTGTAGGGAGTGGGATGCAGACTGTTTATCTGCTCGTATTAATCACGATGTAGATCGTCATTAGCGAAGGGCCACAGTGACCAGGATGCAGAGAGCTGTAGGGGTGGGGTGTTGGGAGGGAGCTGCACCTAGGGTTTGTGTGTGGCAGGGAGGGAGGGGGTGTGTGTGTGCGGGATGGTTAGGTATAAGGGTGGATGTGCATATGGGAGGCTGCTGGACTGTGTGTGTGTGTGTGTGGGGGGGGGGGGGGGTGATGACTCATCCTGCACCATACTTGTGTGAGTCAGACTAGTGAGAGGCACTGCACTTTATCGACAACGTCCAATTTTCAAACAGAAGGTAATATCATATACAGTGAGGGGGAAAAAGTATTTGATCCCCTGCTGATTTTGTACGTTTGCCCACTGACAAAGACATGATCAGTCTATAATTTTAATGGTAGGTTTATTTGAACAGTGAGAGACAGAATAACAAATATATCCAGAAAAACTCATGTCAAAAATGTTATAGATTTGATTTGAATTTTAATGAGGGAAATAAGTATTTGACCCCTCTGCAAAACATGACTTAGTACTTGGTGGCAAAACCCTTGTTGGCAATCACAGAGGTCAGACGTTTCTTGTAGTTGGCCACCAGGTTTGCACACATCTCAGGAGGGATTTTGTCCCACTCCTCTTTGCAGATCTTCTCCAAGTCATTAAGGTTTTGAGGCTGATGTTTGGCAACTTGAACCTTCAGCTCCCTCCACAGATTTTCTATGAGATTAAGGTCTAGAGACTGGCTAGGCCACTCCAGGACCTTAATGTGCTTCTTCTTGAGCCACTCCTTTGTTGCCTTGGCCGTGTGTTTTGGGTCATTGTCATGCTGGAATACCCATCCACGACCCATTTTCAATGCCCTGGCTGAGGGAAGGAGGTTCTCACCCAAGATTTGACGGTTCATGGCCCCGTCCATCGTCCCTTTGATGCGGTGAAGTTGTCCTGTCCCCTTAGCAGAAAAACACCCCCAAAGCATAATGTTTCCACCTCCATGTTTGACGGTGGGGATGGTTTCACTCACTAACTGTAAGTCGCTCTGGATAAGAGCGTCTGCTAAATGACGTAAATGTAAATGGGTATAACACAGTTGGAGAACATATAGACTGGATGATTAACCACGCTCCTCTTGTTCTTCTCTCCCTCTTTCTCGCTCTCTTTCACCTCTCTCTTTCACCTCTTGCTCTCTTTCACCTCTCTCTTTCTCCTCTTGCTCTCTTTCACCTCTCTCTTTCTCCTCTTGCTCTCTTTCACCTCTCTCTTTCTCCTCTTGCTCTCTTTCACCTCTCTCTTTCTCCTCTTGCTCTCTTTCACCTCTCTCTTTCTCCTCTTGCTCTCTTTCACCTCTCTCTTTCTCCTCTCGCTCTCTTTCTGACAGCTTCAGTAAGGATGTACCCAAAGACTACAGGCACATGTCTCTGACAGGTGTCAAGCAGAGGTTTGAGGATGAGGCCTACCAACACATCAGCAAAGAAAAGGTGAGCTTGTCATCTCCTCCTGACATGGACTGTTGCTCTTTTCAAACTAGTATGTCGACCCAAAGTGCACTGTGCTGGGCTGCTGGCCCGGATATTCTCCTTTTGGCTGTAGCGGTGTTGTGCTCATTAGGACACCGTCGCAAAACTAGGGCTGGGAATTGCAATAGGATATTATTACGATACTTTGGTGCTGATACGATATGTATTGCGATTCTCACGATTCTTTATGTATGGCGGTTCGTGATGTTCCTAACATATATTGGTCGCTATATGTCTGCTACAGAGAGAATGAGTTTTGATTAGCCAGGGAAATAAAAGTGCTAAAAAAGAAATAGATGGGAGTGTCGTTACCTAAGTGTGTGTGTGTGTGTGTGTGTGTGTGTGTGTGATATATATGTATTTATACACATACACTACACACATACATACATACACTACATTAACGTTCAAAAGTTTGGGGTCACTTAGAAATGTCCTTGTTTTCGAAAGAAAAGCTATTTTTTTGTCTATTAAAATAACATCAAATTGATCAGAAATACAGTGTAGACATTGTTAATGTTGTGAATGGCTATTGTAGCTGGAAACGGCAGATTTTTAATGGAATATCTACATAGGCGTACAGAGGCCCATTATCAGCAACCATCAGTCCTGTGTTCCAATGGCACGTTGTGTTTGCTAATCCAAGTTTATCATTTTAAAAGGCTAATTGATCATTAGAAAACCCTTTTGCAATTATGATTTAAAGAAGCAATACAATTTGATCCTGTAATCGAACCCACAATTTCTGATGCTCCAGATACTCAACTAGTCTCAAGAAGGCCAGCTGTATTGCTTCTTTAATCAGCACAACAGTTTTCAGCTGTGCTAACATAATTGCAAAAAGGTTTTCTAATGATCAATTAGCCTTTTAAAATGATAAACTTGGATTAGCAAACACAACGTGCCATTGGAACACAGGACTGATGGTTGCTGATAATGGGCCTATGTAGATATTCCATAAAAAATCTGCCGTTTTCAGCTACAATAGCCAGTTACAACATTAACAATGTCTACACTGTATTTCTGATTAATTTGATGTTATTTTAATGGACAACAAAAAATTGCTTTTCTTTCGAAAACAAGGACATTTCTAAGTGACCCCAAACTTTTGAACGGTTGTGTGTGTGTGTGTGTGTGTGTGTGTGTGTGTGTGTGTGTGTGTGTGTGTGTGTGTGTGTGTGTGTGTGTGTGTGTGTGTGTGTGTGTGTGTGTGTGTGTGTGTGTGTGTGTGTGTGTGTGTGTGTGTGTGTGTGTGTGTGTGTGTGTGTGTGTGTATATATAATTATTTTTACAAATCGGTATTTGGAGTCCAAGTATCAATATAATGTTGTCCAACAATGTCTTATTGGACAAGTTCAGATAGTACCTCTCTGTTTTAAGAGCTTTATCTTCCATTTCGTGCCAACTGAACACTACCCTAACCAGTGCGTTTCTGTACCTGTGTTCTCTCACGCTCTCTCCCAGGTGATTGACTTCAAGGAGCTGTGTCAGATCCTGGAGGTGCCGGAGGCGGAGCCCCACATGGTGCTCCCCAGCCCCACGGGCCAGCCAGCAGACATCCACACCTTCCTCTCCTCCCCCTCTAGCAACAGCAAGAGGTGAGTTACTGCCGTTAAGCCACACAAATGTGAGATCGGATTCATACGGAAAGAGCACAGTGGCTCACTCAACCTAACCTAAATCGACCCCACTACCCCTCACCTAGACACTTGTGTAGGTTGGCACTCGGAAGGGATTGGACAGGTGTCAGCAATATATTGATTAGCTCCACCTTGTTCTCTTATAGACCAGGTAGGATTTTCCTCTGTCCAATCATTGCCAAGTGTCTAGGCAGATGGTAAAGGCTAAGGGTTCCTTTGTGATTGAGCAACAATGACCACTCTCACATAGTCTTTTATGGTGGCTGTCCAGCGCTGGTCTCATCCAAAAAAGTGCTTTCATACCCAAATTGTTTGTTTATGCTGTACCGAGTAATTGCCATCTGTCCACTAGATGACCACAATGGAAATAAATATTAAACTTTTGTGTCACCCTTGATGACTTTATTCATGAAGGTTTTTAAAAATTGTTAATAAACTAAACTAAGAAGACTCAATAGCTAGGTTTCCATCAAATTGGCGACAGATTTTCATGCAAATATTAAAAAATCTGCTTAAAGAAAATTATTTTTTTCCCCTCACAATTTGTTTCCACCAAACGGACTGCGTGATGACGTAGTGCACACAATGTACTTTTTCGCTTACCTTTTCATGTACCGAATAAAAATCTAAAATTCAATGCGTTTGTCGCGTTTTCAACTCTACTGATAGTTTTGTCACAAACTGTTAACCTCTTAAGGATCGGACCCTTTATTTCAATTTCTGCCTAAAATGACATACCCAAATCTAACTGCCTGTAGCAAGGATATGCGTATTCTTGATACCATTTGAAAGGAAACACTTTGAAGTTTGTGGAAATGTGAAATTAATGTAGGAGAATATAACACATTAGATCTGGTAAAAGATAATACAAACAAAAAAACATGCGTTTTCTATTTATTTTGGTTCCATCTTTGAAATGCAAGAGAAAGGCCACAATATAATATTGCAGTTTAGGCACAATTTAGATTTTGGCCACTAGATGGCAGCAGTGTGTGCGAAGTTTCAGATTGATCCAGTGAAGCATTGCAATACTGGACTATTTTGTATTAAGTCTGCCCAAGTGTGCCGAATTGGGCAATTGATACATTTTCAAGTACATAACTATAGAGAACATACTAAAATTATATGGTAATACAAAATGTAAGTGTACACACTCCCAGGAATGTCATATATGATGGATCATTAGCTTATACACTAACTTTCACACATCTAGATGGCCGGGCGGGGTGGGTGTTGAGCCAGAGAGAGCAGGGTTCAAACTGTAGAACCCAGTTCCTACATTTGAATATAAAGATGGATTTTATCAAACAAAACTATGCTACATTTTATCTCTGGGACCCTTAGGATGACAAATCAGAGCAATATTACTGAATGTAAGTAGATTATTTACCTTCAGAGGTGAATGTATCAAACCAGTTACCGTGATACGTTTTTTGTTATTGTGCACTCTCCTCAAACAATAGCATGGTATTTTTTCACTGTAATAGCTACTGTAAATTGGACAGTGTAGTTAGATTAATAAGAATTTAAGCTTTAGAGGTTAAATAGAAAATATGCCTACTCTGGTCTTGGCACATGCGCTCTAGCCAACAGCCTGCAGTGCGGGTAGGCTAGTCTACATGATGAGATTATTATAGAGAAGAGCGAGAATATTTTTATTTGTCAAGCATCGATCGTCATGTCAATAGAATAAGACCCTCAATATTTATTGGAAAGGAGCATCAAGCTCATCATCGTGCACTTTCCCCACCCTGTGACGTTCATCATAACATTCTTCTGTAGCCTAATAAACTGCATGGTTTCCCAAGTCGTAATGAGAGGACCACATCGCGTGACTCCAAGTTTACTTCGATATGATGGGTATTATATCAATATTTGCGCATAAAGGTGTTTCCGCCGCCATTTCTTTCATAATTAATTTTACCATCACAAGAAGATCCCACCGTGTCAAAAGAACAAATTATCTGTCGGCATTTATCAAATTGTAACGAAACTTCCTGTTTCCATCACAGCTGTTGTGGTTACTGACTCACTGCAATCTGCTGTGTTTCTCTCCCCCAGGAGACGGGAGGAGTCCTTGCCTGTGTACCGAGGCAGCTTTGTGGCCACACCCACGGCTGAGCTGTCCACTCAGGAAGAGACCCTGTTGGGGGACATGCTGGACTGGAGCCTGGACACCTCCTGCTCCGGATACGAGGGGGACCAGGAGAGCGAAGGAGAGAAGGAGGCCAAGGAGGGAGAGAGTGAGTGGAGGGAATCAACTACATGAGTTCTGATCATTTATGATCACCTCTATACCAGGGGTGTATTCACTAGGAACCAAACGGGCAAAAATGGGCAGGGACCTACCTGAAATGTGTCCAATAAGAAACGCCTGTTTTCCATTGCAAAACTTGCACTAATGAATACACCCCAGGCCTATCTATAGATGGGGGGTTAATGGAAGACGAGTGTGTCATGCTGGCCATTCCAACTGGTTTACTAGATGTAGTGACATCACTATGTACTGGAAAACTTAGTCAGACATGATTGTCCTGATGTGGGGTACAGACCAGACTGCTCAGAGGCAGACACACATGCAAAACGCAGCATCATATGATGCAAAATGCATCGTACAGGCTGTATTTCTGTATTTTGAAAGTGTATTGCTGACATGCACAACATTTTGTGACTATATCAACAATGGACTAATGAAACAAATACCTAGAGTTTTTGTGTGGAGTTTTCTTTTAAGGCATCCATAATTGATAGTGATGGGGGGGCGGGGGGGAGAATCGATAGTTGCATATCGCAATATTTTTGGACGATTATTATATAGATATTTGACTCCCACGTATTGATTTGTAAAAATAAATAGAAAATAAATCTACTGTAGCTAGCGCTAGTCGGCTGTACTGGCGCCAAATCTCCGGTATTTGTCGTCCTATAGCTTGTTCTCAATCTTTTTAAATAGACATATTTTCAGCACTTATTTCCGTGACTGATCAAAACTCGTTTTCTTATGTTCTCTTGTCTCTCTGCAGCAGACAGTGAGCAATATGTTGGGAACATCAAATCGTAATATAATTGCAGTATCAAATCGCAATACGTTGAGAATCGTAATACATATAGAATCGTGTATCGTGAGGTCCTTGGCAATTCACAGCCCTAATAATTGACATGGGTTGGATTTTTGTTCACAGTAAGTCAATACACTCACTATGATATGCCGCCAAGCTAACGGTCTCTTCTTCTGTGCAGCCTCCGTTCTGGCCATGACACTGGAGCTAGCAACAGAGCCCGAGGACTCCAAACTGCACTGCAGAGCCCTCTCCAGCGACGATGACAGTTTCTGTGAGGGGGACAAAGAGGAAGGGGAGGGGAGCGCCATGAGCCGACCGCAAGAGCCCCTCTCCTCCTTCATCACAACCGACCTCCACAGCTCGGGCTACTCCTCTGTCCAGAGTGTCAGTCCTTGCTCCAACTCCTCTTCCCTCCTGATGCCCTGCACCTTCACGGCGGTGCCCCCCACGCCAGACTCTGCCTCCAGCGCCACGGTGGCTCTGCCCGGGTTCCGCCTCCTGGTGCCGGTGCAAAGACCCCGGGCTGCAGCGGCTGCAGCTCGCAGACAGGTGAAGAGGAAGAACGCAGCAGCGCACAGCGGAGGAGAGATGGAGAGGGAAGGGGAGGATGAAGATGAAGAGGTGGTATATGCCTCAAGTGTAGGTTTCCTAAGCCTATAAGAACTGACTTAACTGACAGTTGAATGGATCCTGATGTTTTTCTACCACCTTGCCTTAACTTCACCCTCTTTTGCCATGGTCGTGTTCATTAGGCACCAAACTGAAGACAAACAGACCCAAAAGGAGAGGGACTACCTGTTGTAAAACGTTTTTAAACGTTCCTGCCCTAATGAACACAACCCAGGAGCACTGTCTTGTCGTTGTTGACGATACTCTTCTTCACTCCATAAAGACCTGAAATCTGCACTGGTTCCCGGAATGCCATAAGATCACAAATACCTATTGTAAGCTTTAAGACAATAAAGGGAAAGGAGAACACGTCAACTCAAACGGTCATACCAGAATCCTGCCTTTTCTTCTTTCATTCCTCACATTTCACACGAGTAAACAATAGACATCTTCTGCTTGAGAAAGATAAGGTGGCTCCCTCTCATCTTTCACTGACTTTGGAAGCGTCCCAAATTACACCCTATTCCTTATGTAGTGCACTACTTTTGACCAGATTCCTACGAGCCCTGGTCAAAAGTAGTGCACTACATGGGGAATAGGGCGTTATTTGTGACAGACACTTCATCATCAGCCTGAAAACCACTGGAACAACACTTCACTCTCCACCTCAGGACTTTGTTACATTGCATTGATCCAGATTGTGTTCTGCGCTGGTCTCACACAACAACCTATCTCAGATGTCAAAGGATTGCAGCTACCACCTAAAAAAAAAGACCTCATGGACCATTTTGAAATATGTCTGTATGAAGACTTTCTCATGTGAAAAGAACCACAACCTGCGTTATTGTGACTGTATTGACTATAATTGATTACAATTATTAATCAATGCAACAGTTTTGTTTTGCTCTCTGCAACTCTCCTAATGTTGGGAGTTTCATGAATCACCGTTTATACCAGCGAAGAGATTCTGATATGCACTGCCTGTACAGAATGGTCAGGATTTGGCTACTCTGTACTAGCCTGGGGTCCAAACAGAGTAGTGAAACAAAGCCATATTCAGTTTGGATTCCAGGTTCAATCTGTTCTTTAGATATCTACGATTGTGAAGTCTAAAGCCTTATTTTGATTGTATGAATTTTCTCTGATCCATTTTTGTCATTTGTCTGTTCACATGCCAAAGGTACTTTAAAACTTAATTGAGGTGACTATTGGTGGGTAAATAGCTTTTACCTGTGAAGACTGATATGATAGTAATTCAAGTGTACGGAAATACATTATTAGCTACAGTTTTGTATGTACTGAGACATTACCAATACAATATGCGGTTTGTGCTGCATCTACTGTACCCTGTTACTGTTTAGAGTTGGAGCACAGGAGATAACCTATAATATAGAAACAAATCAATTCTACAAGCTTTAACAAGAGCAAGGTATTGTTTCATTTGAAAACAGCATAACATTTTGTAAAAGGAGAATATTTCAGTCATCCCCACCACTCCTAACCTTTGACCCCATAACAGCTAATTCCATTGGTGAGAGCACATGATTTCATCTGTCTGTTAGAAACCACTAAAGTTGATGCCGTAGAAATATAATAGATTTATATAGATTTTATTTCTATGGGTGAATCATCAGTGATGTCATCCGAACATTTAGAGCCATGAACATTGACCAATGGGGTCACAGTTTAGTAACTAAGAGGTGCACAGAGCGACATGAAATTTGAAGTACAGAACATCTAACAAGTTTTGTCAAAGCAAGTCTTCGTTTTGCCCACCGTCTTTCCCAATGGGTTCATCTTGAATGAAGTCTAGCACTCGCTTCTCCCAATGGGTTCATCTTGAATGAAGTCTAGCACTCGCTTCTCCCAATGGGTTCATCTTGAATGAAGTCTAGCACTTCTGCTGAATGAGAAGTGTTTTTGTTTTTCACAGTAACATTTTCTACGCTTGAACAATCAACTACTAGTGTTATTCAGATGGTGTAAGTGGAGTTGCATTGCCTCCTTTTGGAGAAATGGAAGTAAAGACACTACAAGGCAAATGATTACTTGATGTATTGTAGATAAGTACTGTATGCCTAGTTCAGGACACAGAGGAGTCCTTTGTGTCTGTCTGAAATGGCACCCTATTCCATATGTAGTGCACTTCTTTTGACCTCTCTGGTTGGTCTCTGGTCAAAAGTAGTGCGCTATATAGGGAATAGGGTGCCATTTCAGAGGGAACCATTGTGCACAAATTATTGTGACTGACTGTAAATGTTTTAACTCTTAGATCAGACTGTTTTATATCCCTTGTCTGTTATGTACATATGTAAATGTATAGGGGGAAAATAAAGAACTGTGACAACATGCCTTTTACTTGAAATTGGATGTTTTGTTTTGGTTTCATTCCAAAAAGGACAAGTAAACTGCCTTTTTCTACATAAAGGTTGACTTTTGACTTGTTTTTTCTACATTGTACCGTCAAGTGACTTGTGTGAAGATATTTCTGTGCACCATGTATCAATTTCTATTAAAACAAACATCTGCAAGTCTGCCTGTGTGTCTTCTGAGTTGAATATGGATGTAGCTCAGTTGGTAGAGCATGGCATTTGCAACGGCAGGGTTGTGGGTTCGATTCCAGTATAAAAAAAATAAAATAATTTATGCACTCACTAACTGTAAGTCGCTCTGGATAAGAGCGTCTACTAAATGACTAAAATGTAAAAAATGTAAATATCAACTTTGACTGCCACACCCTCCACCTCTTCCAACTGCCCTGCAGGGGAGCAGTACAACCACCAGGAGAGTACTTGCACGTGAACATACAGTATGTATGCACACGAAATTATGTGCAGAGAGTTGCACTAATGACAAATGGTTTCTTTCTCCTGAAATAATATTATCACATACTGGTAGAATTCAAGTATTGTTGTTTATAGAGTTATTGGACAATGCAATTGTCACAAGTTTAATTGATTATACGAAAGCACCCTATCTACAGAATACCCAGAGCCATACATGTTTAATGTACCCAAATGACTTCTGTATTTGGAAAGAAAAGGGAACAGGCGGCCAAAACGGTTAACGTTATTCAGGATCTTTGGGACTTCCGGATGGAGGACCCAGACAAAACCCGCACACGGCTGGTGCGAGGTCACGTGATGGTTGACAGGATCAGGTCACGTGATTGCATCTGTTGACGATTGTATCTGCATTTGCACAATGAATTCGGCCTTGAACGGTGTCTGGTGCAATGTCATCACTTCAGTAACTGGCATTTACTGAGCAAAAATACACAGGGCTGTCAACAACACATCCACAGGCTAACGAATGTAACTTCGGGTGTTTAGGCAAAAGTAAACGGAGAGGAAATGTGAAGCCATCGTTTTAATAAAGGAGGAATTTTATACGCCGACTAAGGACAGCCCATGAAGTTCACATACCGAACCTTGCTTTTATAAGGTAAGGTTGCCTTGCATTTGGAATTATTCAATTAGGTTTCATAAAACTGTATTTAATAGTTGTTCTGAGACTGAAATAAATGAAATATCAGAAAGCAAACGTTATTTTAGGGAATTATTTGTTTTGGACCTGCTTCGTCAGTATTAGGGATTGGGGGTCGTTTGTCCTGTCATTTAGGCCAAATAATTCGGTTGGACCAATAACCGTGAAGACAGGAGGGCGTAATATCTATGAAAAATACAGACGTATTATTTGCGTTACATCTATGATGTTCATATCAAGACCAACATCATCACTTGGATGTTTAGCTTAGTTTAGTCAGCAACTGACGTTCAAATTTCACATAAACGACAAATCGTATATAATCTAACTGCATCAGCATTGCATTTGTAAATGCATGTAGTTAATGCCCTTTATCTATCCCCTATACAATGATTTAAAATAAAACATTAATAGCTTAATTCTAGTCCTTAGACAGAGTATTTGTTGATTAAATGAATTTGGGCCTAATATTAGGTCATGAAAGAGATGCATTCATCTTTGAGATTAATGACACTGCTTTTTCTATCGTACATTCGTCTTTAATTAGCTCTACAGCACATGCACTTTAGCATGAAGACACTGCCTCTGAGACAGTTTTATTCCCTACCTTCCTCACCCAGTTAACAATTATTATTATTATTATTATTATTAGTAGTAGTAGTAGTATTCTGGTGTGACCCTCCGCATGTGACACAAGCAGACACACTGACCATTGGCAAGAAGCACAAAGGTTGATTCTTGTTTATAACTACCCTTTCACAGAGGGACCCTATTTCTTTGAGGCCAGTCACAACAGCAGGCCCTTTGTCTAAACAGAAAGACGTTATCGGATTTATAGCAACTGAGGATAAAGATGCCTTATATTTCAAAAGGAAATGACCTGCCTTGCCTTCACACACAGTGAATGTAGTGGTGATATAGGTCTTGGTGGTGGTGAATGATATGACAGGCGGTTGGCGGTTGTCATCTGTCCGCAGCAGACAGTTTATTGTTGCTCTCCAAGGCTGTTGAAACACAGTGTCGGGGCCATTGAAGTAGAATGACAGGAAAGAGTATGGCTCACAACTGGATAATAACCTTTTTACACCCCTCGAGTGCAGCCGGGCTGAGCCGGGCTGAGCCGAGCTGTACTGCACTGGCCCAGTTCTGCATCAAACATACACTACATGACCAGAAGTATGTGGACACCTGCTCGTCGAACATCTCATTCCAAAATCATGGGCATTAATATGGAGTTGGTCCCCCCTTTGCTGCTATAACAGCCTCCACTCTTCTGGGAAGGCTTTCCACTAGATGTTGGAACATTGCTGCGGGGACTTGCTTTCATTCAGTCACAAGAGCATTAGTGAGGTCGGGCACTGATGTTGGGTGATTAGGCCTGGCTCGCAGTCGGCGTTCCAATTCATCCCAAAGGTGTTCGATGGGGTCAAGTTCTATGCATTGGGGCAGGTAGCGTTCTCCTGGCATCTGCCAAAACCAGATTTGTCTGTCGGACTGCCAGATGGTGAAGCGTGATTCATCACTCCAAAAAACACATTTCCACTGCTCCAGAGTCCAATGGCGATGAGCTTTACACCACTCCAGTCGACGCTTGCCATTGCACATGGTGATCTTAAGCTTGTGTGCGGCTGCTTGGCCATGGAAACACATTTCATGAAGCTCCTGACGAACAGTTCTTGTGCTGACGTTTGGAACTCGGTAGTGAGTGTTGCAACCGAGGACAGGCAATTTTTTAGCGCTTCAGCACTTGGCGGTCCCGTTCTGTGAGCTTGTGTGGCCTACCACTTCGTGGCTGAGCCGTTGTTGCTCCTAGAGGTTTCCACTTCACAATAACAGCACGTACAGTTGACCTGGGCAGCTCTAGCAGTGCAGAAATTTGACGAACTGACTTGTTGGAAAGGTGGCATCCTATGATGGTGCAACGTTGAAAGTCAATGAGCTCTTCAGTAAGGCCATTCTACTGCCAATGTTTGTCTATGGAGATTGCATGGTGGTGTGCTCGATTTTATACACCTGTCAGCAACGGGTGTGACTAAAATAGCCAAATCCACTAATTTGAAGGGATGTCTACATACTTTTGTATGTATAGTGTAGTTGCCAGAACAGTGCGGTTCAGGTCACGATAGTATGAAAACGGTATAATAGCTAAGGACGGCCAAACACCAGAATGAAATCCAATCAAATGTTATTTGTCACGTGCCGAATACAACAGGTGTAGACTTTACCCTGAAATGCTTACTTACGAGCCCTTTCCCAACAATGCAGAGTTAAAATGTAAGAGAATTAGCAGCAAAAAAAAAATGGTAACACAATAAATAACAATGAGGATATATACAAGGAGTACTGGTACTGAGTCAATGTGCAGGGTTACGAGGTAGTTGAGGTAATTGAGGTAATACCGTATGTACATGTGGGTAGGGGTAAAAGTGACTAGGCAGTCAGGATAGATAATAAACTGAGTAGCAGCAGCGTGTGTGTGTTTGAGTGTGCATAGAGTCACTGCAAGGGAGTCCGTGCAAAACAGGGTCAATGCAAATAGTCCGGGTAGCCATTTGACTGACTGTTCAGCAGTCTTATGGCTTGTGGGTAGAATCTGTTCAGGAGCCTTTTGGTCACAGACTTGGCGCTCCAATACTGCTTGCCGTGCGGTAGCAGAGTGAAGTCTATGGCTTGGGTGGCTGGGGTCTTTGACAATTTCCAGGGCCTTCCTCTGACACCGCCTGGTATAGAGGTTCTGGATGGCAGGGAGCTTGGCCCCAATGATGTACTAGGCCGTCCACACTATCCTCTGTAGCACCTTGCGGTCGGATGCCAAGCAGTGATGCAGCCAGTCAAGATGCTCTCAATGGTGCAGCTGTATAACTTTTTATGGATCTGAGGGCCCATGCCAAATCTTTTCAGCCTCCTGAGGGGGAAGTGGCGTTGTTGTGCCTTCTTCACGACTGTGTTGCTGTGTGTGCACAATGTTAATTCCTTAGAGATTTGGACACGGAGGAACTTGAAGCTCTCGACCCGCTCCACTACAGCCCCGTCGAAGGGATAAAGACAGGTTATTTTAGACGGGTGTGATATGGTGTGTGGGGTTTTTCTTCTTCTTAACGGTCGTC
>NW_028162564.1:10000-17500 GCF_964263955.1 Coregonus lavaretus
AGTGAGAGATGGTTTGAGCGGACACAGAGTGTGGGCCTGGAGGCATGGAGGTCGGGGACGCCCATGCAGTGAGCTGCAGTCTCAGTCCGAGTGAGAGATGGTTTGAGCGGACACGGAGTGTGGGCCTGGAGGCATGGAGGTCGGGGACGCCCATGCAGTGAGCTGCAGTCTCAGTCCGAGTGAGAGATGGTTTGAGCGGACACGGAGTGTGGGCCTGGAGGCATGGAGGTCGGGGACGCCCATGCAGTGAGCTGCAGTCTCAGTCCGAGTGAGAGATGGTTTGAGCGGGCAGGGAGTGTGGGCTTGGTGGTCGTGGTTCTGGAGCCCAGGCCATCCAGGGAGTGAGCTGCAGTCTGAGGCCGAGTGAGAGAGGGTTTGAGTGGGCAGGGAGTGTGGGCTTGGTGGTCGTGGTTCTGGAGCCCAGGCCATCCAGGGAGTGAGCTGCAGTCTGAGGCCGAGTGAGAGAGGGTTTGAGTGGGCAGGGAGTGTGGGCTTGGTGGTCGTGGTTCTGGAGCCCAGGCCATCCAGGGAGTGAGCTGCAGTCTCAGGCCGAGTGAGAGAGGGTTTCACTGGGCATGGAGTGTAGAGATGGAGGCAATGAGCTCCAGAGGTCACAAAGGTCAATGTGGGCCTGCATGGCTGTCAGCAGGGCCACAGAGAGAAGGCCCAAGTGAATAGGTGTGTCTGTGTGAGTGAGTGAACCTGTCTCATAGGGGGGCAGAGCAGGCATCCCCTTTGGGGGCTGTCTGCTCTGTCCCCCTTTTTTTTTGGCCTCCTATACCTCTGGAGGTCAAGGGAGTAAGCTGTACTCTCAAGCCCATGTGAGAGAGGCTTTTAATGGGAAGAGAGAGTTTAAAAAGAGGCATGGAGCTCCAGAGGTCACAAAGGTCAATGTGGGCCTGCATGGATGTCAGCAGGGCATGAGGGAGAAGGCCCAAGTGAATAGGTGTGTCTGTGTGAGTGAGTGAACCTGTCTCATAGGGGGGCAGAGCAGGCATCCCCTTTGGGGGCTGTCTGCTCTGTCCCCCTTTTTTTTTGGCCTCCTATACCTCTGGAGGTCAAGGGAGTAAGCTGTACTCTCAAGCCCATGGGAGAGAGGGTTTTAATAGGGAGAGAGTGATTAAAAAGAGGCATGGTGCTCCAGGGGAGTGAGCTGTACTCTCATGCCCATGGGAGATGCCCTTTACTAGGCAGGGAGTTTAGAACAAGGTGCATGGAGCTCCAGAGGTCACAAAGGTCAATGTGGGCCTGCATGGATGTCAGCAGGGCATGAGGGAGAAGGCCCAAGTGAATAGGTTTGTCTGTGTGTGTCTGTGTGAGTGAGTGAGTGAGTGTGTGTGTGAACCTTTCCCACAGGAGGGCAGCACTGTGCAGGCAGCTCCAATGGAGGCTGGCTGCTCTGTGCCCATGTATTATTTGTTCTCTCTCTCTCTCTCTCTCCCCTTTCTTCTGGCCTGCTGGGTCACTTTTGTGTGTGGAGGGCTGGACTCTGTCTCACCCATCCCAGCCATGGGCACCCAGAATGCCCATGTGTGAGTCAGGAGCCCTCCCCTGGTTCTCCTAGTGAAAATGACCTGTGGCGCCCCCCTGTGGATGGATCTTGGTGGGGGTGCTTGGACCCCTTCTTGGGGTCTCCTCCAAGCCAGCCATGCCGACCATGGGCACCCAAAACCCCCATGTGTGAGTGAACAGCCTCCCCAGTGTACCCATAGTGAAATCAGGCTTAAAGTGACCTGTGGCGCCCCCCTGTGGATGGATCTTGGTGGGGGTGCTTGGACCCCTTCTTGGGGTCTCCTCCAAGCCAGCCATGCCGACCATGGGCACCCAAAACCCCCATGTGTGAGTGAACAGCCTCCCCAGTGTACCCATAGTGAAATCAGGCTTAAAGTGACCTGTGGCGCCCCCCTGTGGATGGATCTTGGTGGGGGTGCTTGGACCCCTTCTTGGGGTCTCCTCCAAGCCAGCCATGCCGACCATGGGCACCCAAAACCCCCATGTGTGAGTGAACAGCCTCCCCAGTGTACCCATAGTGAAATCAGGCTTAAAGTGACCTGTGGCGCCCCCCTGTGGATGGATCTTGGTGGGGGTGCTTGGACCCCTTCTTGGGGTCTCCTCCAAGCCAGCCATGCCGACCATGGGCACCCAAAACCCCCATGTGTGAGTGAACAGCCTCCCCAGTGTACCCATAGTGAAATCAGGCTTAAAGTGACCTGTGGCGCCCCCCTGTGGATGGATCTTGGTGGGGGTGCTTGGACCCCTTCTTGGGGTCTCCTCCAAGCCAGCCATGCCGACCATGGGCACCCAAAACCCCCATGTGTGAGTGAACAGCCTCCCCAGTGTACCCATAGTGAAATCCGGCCTAAAGTGACCTGTGGCGCCCCCCTGTGGATGGATTCGGCTGTGGGTGCTTGGACCCCTTCTTGGGGTCTCCCCCAAGCTGGCCATGCCGACCATGGGCACCCAAAACCCCCATGTGTGAGTGAACAGCCTCCCCTGGGTCCCCATAGTGAAATCCGGCCTAAAGTGACCTGTGGCGCCCCCCTGTGGATGGATTCGGCTGTGGGTGCTTGGACCCCTTCTTGGGGTCTCCCCCAAGCTGGCCATGCCGACCATGGGCACCCAAAACCCCCATGTGTGAGTGAACAGCCTCCCCTGGGTCCCCATAGTGAAATCCGGCCTAAAGTGACCTGTGGCGCCCCCCTGTGGATGGATCTGGATGGGGGTGCTTGGACCCCTTCTTGGGGTCTCCTCCAAGCCAGCCATGCCGACCATGGGCACCCAAAACCCCCATGTGTGAGTGAACAGCCTCCCCTGGGTCCCCATAGTGAAATCAGGCTTAAAATGACATGTGGCGCCCCCCTGTGGATGGATCCGGCTGTGGGGTCTTGTACCCCCTCTTGGGGTCACCCCCAAGCCGGCCATGGGCACCCAAAACCCCCATGTGTGAGTGAACAGCCTCCCCTGTGTCCCCATAGTGAAATCAGGCCTAAAGTGACATGTGGCGCCCCCCTGTGGATGGATCCGGGTGGGGGTGCTTGGACCCCCTCTTGGGGTCTCCCCCAAGCCATGGGCAGCCAAATCCCCCATTTGTGAGTTAAGATCATCCCCTGGTTCCCCTAGTGAAATCAGGCCTAAAATGACCTCTGTGGCGCCCCCCTGTGGATGGATCCGGCTGTGGGGTCTTGGACCCCCTCTTGGGGTCACCCCCAAGCCAGCCATGGGCACCCAAAACCCCCATTTGTGAGTTAAGATCATCCCCTGGTTCCCCTAGTGAAATCAGGCTTAAAATGACATGTGGCGCCCCCCTGTGGATGGATCCGGGTGTGGGGTCTTGGACCCCCTCTTGGGGTCACCCCCAAGCCGGCCAAGGGCACCCAAAACCCCCATGTGTGAGGTAAGAGCCTCCCCTGGTTCTCCTAGTGTCCGCCGGCGGTTTACCATATGGGGGTGTCTGACCACCACCCCAATCCGAGAAAAGTGCATCAAAATCGGCCTCCGTGAGCCAGGAGTCGGTCCCTGGTTCTCATAGTGTCAACCGGATGATTTCCATATGGGGGTGTCTGACCACCAACCCAATCCGAGAAAAGTGCATCAAAATCGGCCTTCCGGGAGCCAGGAGTCGGTCCCTGGTTCTCATAGTGTCAACCGGATGGTTTCCATATGGGGGTGTCTGACCACCAACCCAATCCGAGAAAAGTGCATCAAAATCGGCCTTCCGGGAGCCAGGAGTCGGTCCCTGGTTCTCATAGTGTCAACCGGATGATTTCCATATGGGGGTGTCTGACCACCAACCCAATCCGAGAAAAGTGCATCAAAATCGGCCTCCGTGAGCCAGGAGTCGGTCCCTGGTTCTCATAGTGTCAACCGGATGATTTCCATATGGGGGTGTCTGACCACCAACCCAATCCGAGAAAAGTGCATCAAAATCGGCCTTCCGGGAGCCAGGAGTCGGTCCCTGGTTCTCCTAATGTCAACCGGATGATTTCCATATGGGGGTGTCTGACCACCAACCCAATCCGAGAAAAGTGCATCAAAATCGGCCTTCCGGGAGCCAGGAGTCGGTCCCTGGTTCTCATAGTGTCAACCGGATGATTTCCATATGGGGGTGTCTGACCACCAACCCAATCCGAGAAAAGTGCATCAAAATCGGCCTCCGTGAGCCAGGAGTCGGTCCCTGGTTCTCATAGTGTCAACCGGATGATTTCCATATGGGGGTGTCTGACCACCAACCCAATCCGAGAAAAGTGCATCAAAATCGGCCTTCCGGGAGCCAGGAGTCGGTCCCTGGTTCTCATAGTGTCAACCGGATGGTTTCCATATGGGGGTGTCTGACCACCAACCCAATCCGAGAAAAGTGCATCAAAATCGGCCTTCCGGGAGCCAGGAGTCGGTCCCTGGTTCTCCTAATGTCAACCGGATGATTTCCATATGGGGGTGTCTGACCACCAACCCAATCCGAGAAAAGTGCATCAAAATCGGCCTTCCGGGAGCCAGGAGTCGGTCCCTGGTTCTCCTAATGTCAACCGGATGATTTCCATATGGGGGTGTCTGACCACCAACCCAATCCGAGAAAAGTGCATCAAAATCGGCCTTCCGGGAGCCAGGAGTCGGTCCCTGGTTCTCATAGTGTCAACCGGATGGTTTCCATATGGGGGTGTCTGACCACCAACCCAATCCGAGAAAAGTGCATCAAAATCGGCCTTCCGGGAGCCAGGAGTCGGTCCCTGGTTCTCCTAATGTCAACCGGATGATTTCCATATGGGGGTGTCTGACCACCAACCCAATCCGAGAAAAGTGCATCAAAATCGGCCTTCCGGGAGCCAGGAGTCGGTCCCTGGTTCTCCTAATGTCAACCGGATGATTTCCATATGGGGGTGTCTGACCACCAACCCAATCCGAGAAAAGTGCATCAAAATCGGCCTTCCGGGAGCCAGGAGTCGGTCCCTGGTTCTCATAGTGTCAACCGGATGGTTTCCATATGGGGGTGTCTGACCACCAACCCAATCCGAGAAAAGTGCATCAAAATCGGCCTTCCGGGAGCCAGGAGTCGGTCCCTGGTTCTCATAGTGTCAACCGGATGGTTTCCATATGGGGGTGTCTGACCACCAACCCAATCCGAGAAAAGTGCATCAAAATCGGCCTTCCGGGAGCCAGGAGTCGGTCCCTGGTTCTCATAGTGTCAACCGGATGGTTTCCATATGGGGGTGTCTGACCACCAACCCAATCCGAGAAAAGTGCATCAAAATCGGCCTTCCGGGAGCCAGGAGTCGGTCCCTGGTTCTCATAGTGTCAACCGGATGATTTCCATATGGGGGTGTCTGACCACCAACCCAATCCGAGAAAAGTGCATCAAAATCGGCCTCCGTGAGCCAGGAGTCGGTCCCTGGTTCTCATAGTGTCAACCGGATGATTTCCATATGGGGGTGTCTGACCACCAACCCAATCCGAGAAAAGTGCATCAAAATCGGCCTTCCGGGAGCCAGGAGTCGGTCCCTGGTTCTCCTAATGTCAACCGGATGATTTCCATATGGGGGTGTCTGACCACCAACCCAATCCGAGAAAAGTGCATCAAAATCGGCCTTCCGGGAGCCAGGAGTCGGTCCCTGGTTCTCATAGTGTCAACCGGATGATTTCCATATGGGGGTGTTGACCACCAACCCAATCCGAGAAAAGTGCATCAAAATCGGCCTTCCGGGAGCCAGGAGTCGGTCCCTGGTTCTCCTAATGTCAACCGGATGATTTCCATATGGGGGTGTCTGACCACCAACCCAATCCGAGAAAAGTGCATCAAAATCGGCCTTCCGGGAGCCAGGAGTCGGTCCCTGGTTCTCCTAGTGTCAACCGGATGATTTCCATATGGGGGTGTCTGACCACCAACCCAATCCGAGAAAAGTGCATCAAAATCGGCCTTCCGTGAGCCAGGAGTCGGTCCCTGGTTCTCATAGTGTCAACCGGATGATTTCCATATGGGGGTGTCTGACCACCAACCCAATCCGAGAAAAGTGCATCAAAATCGGCCTTCCGGGAGCCAGGAGTCGGTCCCTGGTTCTCATAGTGTCAACCGGATGATTTCCATATGGGGGTGTCTGACCACCAACCCAATCCGAGAAAAGTGCATCAAAATCGGCCTTCCGGGAGCCAGGAGTCGGTCCCTGGTTCTCATAGTGTCAACCGGATGATTTCCATATGGGGGTGTCTGACCACCAACCCAATCCGAGAAAAGTGCATCAAAATCGGCCTTCCGGGAGCCAGGAGTCGGTCCCTGGTTCTCATAGTGTCAACCGGATGGTTTCCATATGGGGGTGTCTGACCACCAACCCAATCCGAGAAAAGTGCATCAAAATCGGCCTTCCGGGAGCCAGGAGTCGGTCCCTGGTTCTCATAGTGTCAACCGGATGGTTTCCATATGGGGGTGTCTGACCACCAACCCAATCCGAGAAAAGTGCATCAAAATCGGCCTTCCGTGAGGCAGGAGTCGGTCCCTGGTTCTCATAGTGTCAACCGGATGGTTTCCATATGGGGGTGTCTGACCACCAACCCAATCCGAAAAAAGTGCATCAAAATCGGCCTTCCGTGAGCCAGGAGTCGGTCCCTGGTTCTCATAGTGTCAACCGGATGATTTCCATATGGGGGTGTCTGACCACCAACCCAATCCGAGAAAAGTGCATCAAAATCGGCCTTCCGTGAGGCAGGAGTCGGCCCCTGGTTCTCCTGTTGTCAACCGGATGATTTCCATATGGGGGTGTCTGACCACCACCCCAATCCGAAAAAAGTGCATCAAATCGGCCTTCCGTGAGCCAGGAGTCGGTCCCTGGTTCTCCTGGTGTCCGCCGGCGGACAACCATGTTGGGGTGTCTGACCACCAACCCAATCCGAGAAAAGTGCATCAAAATCGGCCTTCCGTGAGGCAGGAGTCGGTCCCTGGTTCTCCTGTTGTCAACCGGATGATTTCCATATGGGGGTGTCTGACCACCACCCCAATCCGAAAAAAGTGCATCAAATCGGCCTTCCGTGAGGCAGGAGTCGGTCCCTGGTTCTCCTGGTGTCCGCCGGCGGACAACCATGTTGGGGTGTCTGACCCACAACCCAATCCGACCAAGTGCACCCAAATCGGCCTTCCGTGAGCCAGGAGTCGGTCTCTGGTTCTCCCATCGACCGCCGGCGGTCTTCCATGTGGGGGTGTCTGACCCACAACCCAATCCGACCAAGAGCACCCATGTCGGCCTTGTGTGAGTCAGGAGCCGTTCCCCCTGGTTCTCATTTGGGTTACCATGCACGAAGGGACATAGTGCAATTTCGGCCGATTTTTCCGATTTTTTCAAATAATGTTTAAAAATACTTCCCGATGAGCTAGAGGTCCCAAATTTGGTCTATTATCCTCTTTTATGATGAACTTCCATTACCTAAAAGGGTTTTTCTTAACTCGTATAGGAACATCAACCGTTCTGACCCCTATTTTTTTTTTTCACTTTTCTAACATAATTAAAATATAGTAAAAAA
>NW_028162564.1:27500-32500 GCF_964263955.1 Coregonus lavaretus
GTGAGAGATGGTTTGAGCGGACACGGAGTGTGGGCCTGGAGGCATGGAGGTCGGGGACGCCCATGCAGTGAGCTGCAGTCTCAGTCCGAGTGAGAGATGGTTTGAGCGGACACGGAGTGTGGGCCTGGAGGCATGGAGGTCGGGGAGGCCCATGCAGTGAGCTGCAGTCTCAGTCCGAGTGAGAGATGGTTTGAGCGGACACAGAGTGTGGGCCTGGAGGCATGGAGGTCGGGGACGCCCATGCAGTGAGCTGCAGTCTCAGTCCGAGTGAGAGATGGTTTGAGCGGACACGGAGTGTGGGCCTGGAGGCATGGAGGTCGGGGACGCCCATGCAGTGAGCTGCAGTCTCAGTCCGAGTGAGAGATGGTTTGAGCGGACACGGAGTGTGGGCCTGGAGGCATGGAGGTCGGGGACGCCCATGCAGTGAGCTGCAGTCTCAGTCCGAGTGAGAGATGGTTTGAGCGGGCAGGGAGTGTGGGCTTGGTGGTCGTGGTTCTGGAGCCCAGGCCATCCAGGGAGTGAGCTGCAGTCTGAGGCCGAGTGAGAGAGGGTTTGAGTGGGCAGGGAGTGTGGGCTTGGTGGTCGTGGTTCTGGAGCCCAGGCCATCCAGGGAGTGAGCTGCAGTCTGAGGCCGAGTGAGAGAGGGTTTGAGTGGGCAGGGAGTGTGGGCTTGGTGGTCGTGGTTCTGGAGCCCAGGCCATCCAGGGAGTGAGCTGCAGTCTCAGGCCGAGTGAGAGAGGGTTTCACTGGGCATGGAGTGTAGAGATGGAGGCAATGAGCTCCAGAGGTCACAAAGGTCAATGTGGGCCTGCATGGCTGTCAGCAGGGCCACAGAGAGAAGGCCCAAGTGAATAGGTGTGTCTGTGTGAGTGAGTGAACCTGTCTCATAGGGGGGCAGAGCAGGCATCCCCTTTGGGGGCTGTCTGCTCTGTCCCCCTTTTTTTTTGGCCTCCTATACCTCTGGAGGTCAAGGGAGTAAGCTGTACTCTCAAGCCCATGTGAGAGAGGCTTTTAATGGGAAGAGAGAGTTTAAAAAGAGGCATGGAGCTCCAGAGGTCACAAAGGTCAATGTGGGCCTGCATGGATGTCAGCAGGGCATGAGGGAGAAGGCCCAAGTGAATAGGTGTGTCTGTGTGAGTGAGTGAACCTGTCTCATAGGGGGGCAGAGCAGGCATCCCCTTTGGGGGCTGTCTGCTCTGTCCCCCTTTTTTTTTGGCCTCCTATACCTCTGGAGGTCAAGGGAGTAAGCTGTACTCTCAAGCCCATGGGAGAGAGGGTTTTAATAGGGAGAGAGTGATTAAAAAGAGGCATGGTGCTCCAGGGGAGTGAGCTGTACTCTCATGCCCATGGGAGATGCCCTTTACTAGGCAGGGAGTTTAGAACAAGGTGCATGGAGCTCCAGAGGTCACAAAGGTCAATGTGGGCCTGCATGGATGTCAGCAGGGCATGAGGGAGAAGGCCCAAGTGAATAGGTTTGTCTGTGTGTGTCTGTGTGAGTGAGTGAGTGAGTGTGTGTGTGAACCTTTCCCACAGGAGGGCAGCACTGTGCAGGCAGCTCCAATGGAGGCTGGCTGCTCTGTGCCCATGTATTATTTGTTCTCTCTCTCTCTCTCTCTCCCCTTTCTTCTGGCCTGCTGGGTCACTTTTGTGTGTGGAGGGCTGGACTCTGTCTCACCCATCCCAGCCATGGGCACCCAGAATGCCCATGTGTGAGTCAGGAGCCCTCCCCTGGTTCTCCTAGTGAAAATGACCTGTGGCGCCCCCCTGTGGATGGATCTTGGTGGGGGTGCTTGGACCCCTTCTTGGGGTCTCCTCCAAGCCAGCCATGCCGACCATGGGCACCCAAAACCCCCATGTGTGAGTGAACAGCCTCCCCAGTGTACCCATAGTGAAATCAGGCTTAAAGTGACCTGTGGCGCCCCCCTGTGGATGGATCTTGGTGGGGGTGCTTGGACCCCTTCTTGGGGTCTCCTCCAAGCCAGCCATGCCGACCATGGGCACCCAAAACCCCCATGTGTGAGTGAACAGCCTCCCCAGTGTACCCATAGTGAAATCAGGCTTAAAGTGACCTGTGGCGCCCCCCTGTGGATGGATCTTGGTGGGGGTGCTTGGACCCCTTCTTGGGGTCTCCTCCAAGCCAGCCATGCCGACCATGGGCACCCAAAACCCCCATGTGTGAGTGAACAGCCTCCCCAGTGTACCCATAGTGAAATCAGGCTTAAAGTGACCTGTGGCGCCCCCCTGTGGATGGATCTTGGTGGGGGTGCTTGGACCCCTTCTTGGGGTCTCCTCCAAGCCAGCCATGCCGACCATGGGCACCCAAAACCCCCATGTGTGAGTGAACAGCCTCCCCAGTGTACCCATAGTGAAATCAGGCTTAAAGTGACCTGTGGCGCCCCCCTGTGGATGGATCTTGGTGGGGGTGCTTGGACCCCTTCTTGGGGTCTCCTCCAAGCCAGCCATGCCGACCATGGGCACCCAAAACCCCCATGTGTGAGTGAACAGCCTCCCCAGTGTACCCATAGTGAAATCCGGCCTAAAGTGACCTGTGGCGCCCCCCTGTGGATGGATTCGGCTGTGGGTGCTTGGACCCCTTCTTGGGGTCTCCCCCAAGCTGGCCATGCCGACCATGGGCACCCAAAACCCCCATGTGTGAGTGAACAGCCTCCCCTGGGTCCCCATAGTGAAATCCGGCCTAAAGTGACCTGTGGCGCCCCCCTGTGGATGGATTCGGCTGTGGGTGCTTGGACCCCTTCTTGGGGTCTCCCCCAAGCTGGCCATGCCGACCATGGGCACCCAAAACCCCCATGTGTGAGTGAACAGCCTCCCCTGGGTCCCCATAGTGAAATCCGGCCTAAAGTGACCTGTGGCGCCCCCCTGTGGATGGATCTGGATGGGGGTGCTTGGACCCCTTCTTGGGGTCTCCTCCAAGCCAGCCATGCCGACCATGGGCACCCAAAACCCCCATGTGTGAGTGAACAGCCTCCCCTGGGTCCCCATAGTGAAATCAGGCTTAAAATGACATGTGGCGCCCCCCTGTGGATGGATCCGGCTGTGGGGTCTTGTACCCCCTCTTGGGGTCACCCCCAAGCCGGCCATGGGCACCCAAAACCCCCATGTGTGAGTGAACAGCCTCCCCTGTGTCCCCATAGTGAAATCAGGCCTAAAGTGACATGTGGCGCCCCCCTGTGGATGGATCCGGGTGGGGGTGCTTGGACCCCCTCTTGGGGTCTCCCCCAAGCCATGGGCAGCCAAATCCCCCATTTGTGAGTTAAGATCATCCCCTGGTTCCCCTAGTGAAATCAGGCCTAAAATGACCTCTGTGGCGCCCCCCTGTGGATGGATCCGGCTGTGGGGTCTTGGACCCCCTCTTGGGGTCACCCCCAAGCCAGCCATGGGCACCCAAAACCCCCATTTGTGAGTTAAGATCATCCCCTGGTTCCCCTAGTGAAATCAGGCTTAAAATGACATGTGGCGCCCCCCTGTGGATGGATCCGGGTGTGGGGTCTTGGACCCCCTCTTGGGGTCACCCCCAAGCCGGCCAAGGGCACCCAAAACCCCCATGTGTGAGGTAAGAGCCTCCCCTGGTTCTCCTAGTGTCCGCCGGCGGTTTACCATATGGGGGTGTCTGACCACCACCCCAATCCGAGAAAAGTGCATCAAAATCGGCCTCCGTGAGCCAGGAGTCGGTCCCTGGTTCTCATAGTGTCAACCGGATGATTTCCATATGGGGGTGTCTGACCACCAACCCAATCCGAGAAAAGTGCATCAAAATCGGCCTTCCGGGAGCCAGGAGTCGGTCCCTGGTTCTCATAGTGTCAACCGGATGGTTTCCATATGGGGGTGTCTGACCACCAACCCAATCCGAGAAAAGTGCATCAAAATCGGCCTTCCGGGAGCCAGGAGTCGGTCCCTGGTTCTCATAGTGTCAACCGGATGATTTCCATATGGGGGTGTCTGACCACCAACCCAATCCGAGAAAAGTGCATCAAAATCGGCCTCCGTGAGCCAGGAGTCGGTCCCTGGTTCTCATAGTGTCAACCGGATGATTTCCATATGGGGGTGTCTGACCACCAACCCAATCCGAGAAAAGTGCATCAAAATCGGCCTTCCGGGAGCCAGGAGTCGGTCCCTGGTTCTCCTAATGTCAACCGGATGATTTCCATATGGGGGTGTCTGACCACCAACCCAATCCGAGAAAAGTGCATCAAAATCGGCCTTCCGGGAGCCAGGAGTCGGT
Source organism: Coregonus lavaretus (assembly GCF_964263955.1). Taxonomy (NCBI): domain Eukaryota; kingdom Metazoa; phylum Chordata; class Actinopteri; order Salmoniformes; family Salmonidae; genus Coregonus; species Coregonus lavaretus. Next base: position 31,741 of record NW_028162564.1, read on the forward strand.
CCCTGGTTCTCATAGTGTCAACCGGATGATTTCCATATGGGGGTGTCTGACCACCAACCCAATCCGAGAAAAGTGCATCAAAATCGGCCTCCGTGAGCCAGGAGTCGGTCCCTGGTTCTCATAGTGTCAACCGGATGATTTCCATATGGGGGTGTCTGACCACCAACCCAATCCGAGAAAAGTGCATCAAAATCGGCCTTCCGGGAGCCAGGAGTCGGTCCCTGGTTCTCATAGTGTCAACCGGATGGTTTCCATATGGGGGTGTCTGACCACCAACCCAATCCGAGAAAAGTGCATCAAAATCGGCCTTCCGGGAGCCAGGAGTCGGTCCCTGGTTCTCCTAATGTCAACCGGATGATTTCCATATGGGGGTGTCTGACCACCAACCCAATCCGAGAAAAGTGCATCAAAATCGGCCTTCCGGGAGCCAGGAGTCGGTCCCTGGTTCTCCTAATGTCAACCGGATGATTTCCATATGGGGGTGTCTGACCACCAACCCAATCCGAGAAAAGTGCATCAAAATCGGCCTTCCGGGAGCCAGGAGTCGGTCCCTGGTTCTCATAGTGTCAACCGGATGGTTTCCATATGGGGGTGTCTGACCACCAACCCAATCCGAGAAAAGTGCATCAAAATCGGCCTTCCGGGAGCCAGGAGTCGGTCCCTGGTTCTCCTAATGTCAACCGGATGATTTCCATATGGGGGTGTCTGACCACCAACCCAATCCGAGAAAAGTGCATCAAAATCGGCCTTCCGGGAGCCA
>NW_028162564.1:45000-50000 GCF_964263955.1 Coregonus lavaretus
CAGGCATCCCCTTTGGGGGCTGTCTGCTCTGTCCCCCTTTTTTTTTGGCCTCCTATCCTCTGGAGGTCAAGGGAGTAAGCTGTACTCTCAAGCCCATGGGAGAGAGGGTTTTAATAGGGAGAGAGTGATTAAAAAGAGGCATGGTGCTCCAGGGGAGTGAGCTGTACTCTCATGCCCATGGGAGATGCCCTTTACTAGGCAGGGAGTTTAGAACAAGGTGCATGGAGCTCCAGAGGTCACAAAGGTCAATGTGGGCCTGCATGGATGTCAGCAGGGCATGAGGGAGAAGGCCCAAGTGAATAGGTTTGTCTGTGTGTGTCTGTGTGAGTGAGTGAGTGAGTGTGTGTGTGAACCTTTCCCACAGGAGGGCAGCACTGTGCAGGCAGCTCCAATGGAGGCTGGCTGCTCTGTGCCCATGTATTATTTGTTCTCTCTCTCTCTCTCTCTCCCCTTTCTTCTGGCCTGCTGGGTCACTTTTGTGTGTGGAGGGCTGGACTCTGTCTCACCCATCCCAGCCATGGGCACCCAGAATGCCCATGTGTGAGTCAGGAGCCCTCCCCTGGTTCTCCTAGTGAAAATGACCTGTGGCGCCCCCCTGTGGATGGATCTTGGTGGGGGTGCTTGGACCCCTTCTTGGGGTCTCCTCCAAGCCAGCCATGCCGACCATGGGCACCCAAAACCCCCATGTGTGAGTGAACAGCCTCCCCAGTGTACCCATAGTGAAATCAGGCTTAAAGTGACCTGTGGCGCCCCCCTGTGGATGGATCTTGGTGGGGGTGCTTGGACCCCTTCTTGGGGTCTCCTCCAAGCCAGCCATGCCGACCATGGGCACCCAAAACCCCCATGTGTGAGTGAACAGCCTCCCCAGTGTACCCATAGTGAAATCAGGCTTAAAGTGACCTGTGGCGCCCCCCTGTGGATGGATCTTGGTGGGGGTGCTTGGACCCCTTCTTGGGGTCTCCTCCAAGCCAGCCATGCCGACCATGGGCACCCAAAACCCCCATGTGTGAGTGAACAGCCTCCCCAGTGTACCCATAGTGAAATCAGGCTTAAAGTGACCTGTGGCGCCCCCCTGTGGATGGATCTTGGTGGGGGTGCTTGGACCCCTTCTTGGGGTCTCCTCCAAGCCAGCCATGCCGACCATGGGCACCCAAAACCCCCATGTGTGAGTGAACAGCCTCCCCAGTGTACCCATAGTGAAATCAGGCTTAAAGTGACCTGTGGCGCCCCCCTGTGGATGGATCTTGGTGGGGGTGCTTGGACCCCTTCTTGGGGTCTCCTCCAAGCCAGCCATGCCGACCATGGGCACCCAAAACCCCCATGTGTGAGTGAACAGCCTCCCCAGTGTACCCATAGTGAAATCCGGCCTAAAGTGACCTGTGGCGCCCCCCTGTGGATGGATTCGGCTGTGGGTGCTTGGACCCCTTCTTGGGGTCTCCCCCAAGCTGGCCATGCCGACCATGGGCACCCAAAACCCCCATGTGTGAGTGAACAGCCTCCCCTGGGTCCCCATAGTGAAATCCGGCCTAAAGTGACCTGTGGCGCCCCCCTGTGGATGGATTCGGCTGTGGGTGCTTGGACCCCTTCTTGGGGTCTCCCCCAAGCTGGCCATGCCGACCATGGGCACCCAAAACCCCCATGTGTGAGTGAACAGCCTCCCCTGGGTCCCCATAGTGAAATCCGGCCTAAAGTGACCTGTGGCGCCCCCCTGTGGATGGATCTGGATGGGGGTGCTTGGACCCCTTCTTGGGGTCTCCTCCAAGCCAGCCATGCCGACCATGGGCACCCAAAACCCCCATGTGTGAGTGAACAGCCTCCCCTGGGTCCCCATAGTGAAATCAGGCTTAAAATGACATGTGGCGCCCCCCTGTGGATGGATCCGGCTGTGGGGTCTTGTACCCCCTCTTGGGGTCACCCCCAAGCCGGCCATGGGCACCCAAAACCCCCATGTGTGAGTGAACAGCCTCCCCTGTGTCCCCATAGTGAAATCAGGCCTAAAGTGACATGTGGCGCCCCCCTGTGGATGGATCCGGGTGGGGGTGCTTGGACCCCCTCTTGGGGTCTCCCCCAAGCCATGGGCAGCCAAATCCCCCATTTGTGAGTTAAGATCATCCCCTGGTTCCCCTAGTGAAATCAGGCCTAAAATGACCTCTGTGGCGCCCCCCTGTGGATGGATCCGGCTGTGGGGTCTTGGACCCCCTCTTGGGGTCACCCCCAAGCCAGCCATGGGCACCCAAAACCCCCATTTGTGAGTTAAGATCATCCCCTGGTTCCCCTAGTGAAATCAGGCTTAAAATGACATGTGGCGCCCCCCTGTGGATGGATCCGGGTGTGGGGTCTTGGACCCCCTCTTGGGGTCACCCCCAAGCCGGCCAAGGGCACCCAAAACCCCCATGTGTGAGGTAAGAGCCTCCCCTGGTTCTCCTAGTGTCCGCCGGCGGTTTACCATATGGGGGTGTCTGACCACCACCCCAATCCGAGAAAAGTGCATCAAAATCGGCCTCCGTGAGCCAGGAGTCGGTCCCTGGTTCTCATAGTGTCAACCGGATGATTTCCATATGGGGGTGTCTGACCACCAACCCAATCCGAGAAAAGTGCATCAAAATCGGCCTTCCGGGAGCCAGGAGTCGGTCCCTGGTTCTCATAGTGTCAACCGGATGGTTTCCATATGGGGGTGTCTGACCACCAACCCAATCCGAGAAAAGTGCATCAAAATCGGCCTTCCGGGAGCCAGGAGTCGGTCCCTGGTTCTCATAGTGTCAACCGGATGATTTCCATATGGGGGTGTCTGACCACCAACCCAATCCGAGAAAAGTGCATCAAAATCGGCCTCCGTGAGCCAGGAGTCGGTCCCTGGTTCTCATAGTGTCAACCGGATGATTTCCATATGGGGGTGTCTGACCACCAACCCAATCCGAGAAAAGTGCATCAAAATCGGCCTTCCGGGAGCCAGGAGTCGGTCCCTGGTTCTCCTAATGTCAACCGGATGATTTCCATATGGGGGTGTCTGACCACCAACCCAATCCGAGAAAAGTGCATCAAAATCGGCCTTCCGGGAGCCAGGAGTCGGTCCCTGGTTCTCATAGTGTCAACCGGATGATTTCCATATGGGGGTGTCTGACCACCAACCCAATCCGAGAAAAGTGCATCAAAATCGGCCTCCGTGAGCCAGGAGTCGGTCCCTGGTTCTCATAGTGTCAACCGGATGATTTCCATATGGGGGTGTCTGACCACCAACCCAATCCGAGAAAAGTGCATCAAAATCGGCCTTCCGGGAGCCAGGAGTCGGTCCCTGGTTCTCATAGTGTCAACCGGATGGTTTCCATATGGGGGTGTCTGACCACCAACCCAATCCGAGAAAAGTGCATCAAAATCGGCCTTCCGGGAGCCAGGAGTCGGTCCCTGGTTCTCCTAATGTCAACCGGATGATTTCCATATGGGGGTGTCTGACCACCAACCCAATCCGAGAAAAGTGCATCAAAATCGGCCTTCCGGGAGCCAGGAGTCGGTCCCTGGTTCTCCTAATGTCAACCGGATGATTTCCATATGGGGGTGTCTGACCACCAACCCAATCCGAGAAAAGTGCATCAAAATCGGCCTTCCGGGAGCCAGGAGTCGGTCCCTGGTTCTCATAGTGTCAACCGGATGGTTTCCATATGGGGGTGTCTGACCACCAACCCAATCCGAGAAAAGTGCATCAAAATCGGCCTTCCGGGAGCCAGGAGTCGGTCCCTGGTTCTCCTAATGTCAACCGGATGATTTCCATATGGGGGTGTCTGACCACCAACCCAATCCGAGAAAAGTGCATCAAAATCGGCCTTCCGGGAGCCAGGAGTCGGTCCCTGGTTCTCCTAATGTCAACCGGATGATTTCCATATGGGGGTGTCTGACCACCAACCCAATCCGAGAAAAGTGCATCAAAATCGGCCTTCCGGGAGCCAGGAGTCGGTCCCTGGTTCTCATAGTGTCAACCGGATGGTTTCCATATGGGGGTGTCTGACCACCAACCCAATCCGAGAAAAGTGCATCAAAATCGGCCTTCCGGGAGCCAGGAGTCGGTCCCTGGTTCTCATAGTGTCAACCGGATGGTTTCCATATGGGGGTGTCTGACCACCAACCCAATCCGAGAAAAGTGCATCAAAATCGGCCTTCCGGGAGCCAGGAGTCGGTCCCTGGTTCTCATAGTGTCAACCGGATGGTTTCCATATGGGGGTGTCTGACCACCAACCCAATCCGAGAAAAGTGCATCAAAATCGGCCTTCCGTGAGGCAGGAGTCGGCCCCTGGTTCTCCTGTTGTCAACCGGATGATTTCCATATGGGGGTGTCTGACCACCACCCCAATCCGAAAAAAGTGCATCAAATCGGCCTTCCGTGAGCCAGGAGTCGGTCCCTGGTTCTCCTGGTGTCCGCCGGCGGACAACCATGTTGGGGTGTCTGACCACCAACCCAATCCGAGAAAAGTGCATCAAAATCGGCCTTCCGTGAGGCAGGAGTCGGCCCCTGGTTCTCCTGTTGTCAACCGGATGATTTCCATATGGGGGTGTCTGACCACCACCCCAATCCGAAAAAAGTGCATCAAATCGGCCTTCCGTGAGCCAGGAGTCGGTCCCTGGTTCTCCTGGTGTCCGCCGGCGGACAACCATGTTGGGGTGTCTGACCACCAACCCAATCCGAGAAAAGTGCATCAAAATCGGCCTTCCGTGAGGCAGGAGTCGGTCCCTGGTTCTCCTGTTGTCAACCGGATGATTTCCATATGGGGGTGTCTGACCACCACCCCAATCCGAAAAAAGTGCATCAAATCGGCCTTCCGTGAGGCAGGAGTCGGTCCCTGGTTCTCCTGGTGTCCGCCGGCGGACAACCATGTTGGGGTGTCTGACCCACAACCCAATCCGACCAAGTGCACCCAAATCGGCCTTCCGTGAGCCAGGAGTCGGTCTCTGGTTCTCCCATCGACCGCCGGCGGTCTTCCATGTGGGGGTGTCTGACCCACAACCCAATC
>NW_028162564.1:60000-65000 GCF_964263955.1 Coregonus lavaretus
ATGGTTTGAGCGGACACGGAGTGTGGGCCTGGAGGCATGGAGGTCGGGGAGGCCCATGCAGTGAGCTGCAGTCTCAGTCCGAGTGAGAGATGGTTTGAGCGGACACAGAGTGTGGGCCTGGAGGCATGGAGGTCGGGGACGCCCATGCAGTGAGCTGCAGTCTCAGTCCGAGTGAGAGATGGTTTGAGCGGACACGGAGTGTGGGCCTGGAGGCATGGAGGTCGGGGACGCCCATGCAGTGAGCTGCAGTCTCAGTCCGAGTGAGAGATGGTTTGAGCGGACACGGAGTGTGGGCCTGGAGGCATGGAGGTCGGGGAGGCCCATGCAGTGAGCTGCAGTCTCAGTCCGAGTGAGAGATGGTTTGAGCGGACACAGAGTGTGGGCCTGGAGGCATGGAGGTCGGGGACGCCCATGCAGTGAGCTGCAGTCTCAGTCCGAGTGAGAGATGGTTTGAGCGGACACGGAGTGTGGGCCTGGAGGCATGGAGGTCGGGGACGCCCATGCAGTGAGCTGCAGTCTCAGTCCGAGTGAGAGATGGTTTGAGCGGACACGGAGTGTGGGCCTGGAGGCATGGAGGTCGGGGACGCCCATGCAGTGAGCTGCAGTCTCAGTCCGAGTGAGAGATGGTTTGAGCGGGCAGGGAGTGTGGGCTTGGTGGTCGTGGTTCTGGAGCCCAGGCCATCCAGGGAGTGAGCTGCAGTCTGAGGCCGAGTGAGAGAGGGTTTGAGTGGGCAGGGAGTGTGGGCTTGGTGGTCGTGGTTCTGGAGCCCAGGCCATCCAGGGAGTGAGCTGCAGTCTGAGGCCGAGTGAGAGAGGGTTTGAGTGGGCAGGGAGTGTGGGCTTGGTGGTCGTGGTTCTGGAGCCCAGGCCATCCAGGGAGTGAGCTGCAGTCTCAGGCCGAGTGAGAGAGGGTTTCACTGGGCATGGAGTGTAGAGATGGAGGCAATGAGCTCCAGAGGTCACAAAGGTCAATGTGGGCCTGCATGGCTGTCAGCAGGGCCACAGAGAGAAGGCCCAAGTGAATAGGTGTGTCTGTGTGAGTGAGTGAACCTGTCTCATAGGGGGGCAGAGCAGGCATCCCCTTTGGGGGCTGTCTGCTCTGTCCCCCTTTTTTTTTGGCCTCCTATACCTCTGGAGGTCAAGGGAGTAAGCTGTACTCTCAAGCCCATGTGAGAGAGGCTTTTAATGGGAAGAGAGAGTTTAAAAAGAGGCATGGAGCTCCAGAGGTCACAAAGGTCAATGTGGGCCTGCATGGATGTCAGCAGGGCATGAGGGAGAAGGCCCAAGTGAATAGGTGTGTCTGTGTGAGTGAGTGAACCTGTCTCATAGGGGGGCAGAGCAGGCATCCCCTTTGGGGGCTGTCTGCTCTGTCCCCCTTTTTTTTTGGCCTCCTATACCTCTGGAGGTCAAGGGAGTAAGCTGTACTCTCAAGCCCATGGGAGAGAGGGTTTTAATAGGGAGAGAGTGATTAAAAAGAGGCATGGTGCTCCAGGGGAGTGAGCTGTACTCTCATGCCCATGGGAGATGCCCTTTACTAGGCAGGGAGTTTAGAACAAGGTGCATGGAGCTCCAGAGGTCACAAAGGTCAATGTGGGCCTGCATGGATGTCAGCAGGGCATGAGGGAGAAGGCCCAAGTGAATAGGTTTGTCTGTGTGTGTCTGTGTGAGTGAGTGAGTGAGTGTGTGTGTGAACCTTTCCCACAGGAGGGCAGCACTGTGCAGGCAGCTCCAATGGAGGCTGGCTGCTCTGTGCCCATGTATTATTTGTTCTCTCTCTCTCTCTCTCTCCCCTTTCTTCTGGCCTGCTGGGTCACTTTTGTGTGTGGAGGGCTGGACTCTGTCTCACCCATCCCAGCCATGGGCACCCAGAATGCCCATGTGTGAGTCAGGAGCCCTCCCCTGGTTCTCCTAGTGAAAATGACCTGTGGCGCCCCCCTGTGGATGGATCTTGGTGGGGGTGCTTGGACCCCTTCTTGGGGTCTCCTCCAAGCCAGCCATGCCGACCATGGGCACCCAAAACCCCCATGTGTGAGTGAACAGCCTCCCCAGTGTACCCATAGTGAAATCAGGCTTAAAGTGACCTGTGGCGCCCCCCTGTGGATGGATCTTGGTGGGGGTGCTTGGACCCCTTCTTGGGGTCTCCTCCAAGCCAGCCATGCCGACCATGGGCACCCAAAACCCCCATGTGTGAGTGAACAGCCTCCCCAGTGTACCCATAGTGAAATCAGGCTTAAAGTGACCTGTGGCGCCCCCCTGTGGATGGATCTTGGTGGGGGTGCTTGGACCCCTTCTTGGGGTCTCCTCCAAGCCAGCCATGCCGACCATGGGCACCCAAAACCCCCATGTGTGAGTGAACAGCCTCCCCAGTGTACCCATAGTGAAATCAGGCTTAAAGTGACCTGTGGCGCCCCCCTGTGGATGGATCTTGGTGGGGGTGCTTGGACCCCTTCTTGGGGTCTCCTCCAAGCCAGCCATGCCGACCATGGGCACCCAAAACCCCCATGTGTGAGTGAACAGCCTCCCCAGTGTACCCATAGTGAAATCAGGCTTAAAGTGACCTGTGGCGCCCCCCTGTGGATGGATCTTGGTGGGGGTGCTTGGACCCCTTCTTGGGGTCTCCTCCAAGCCAGCCATGCCGACCATGGGCACCCAAAACCCCCATGTGTGAGTGAACAGCCTCCCCAGTGTACCCATAGTGAAATCCGGCCTAAAGTGACCTGTGGCGCCCCCCTGTGGATGGATTCGGCTGTGGGTGCTTGGACCCCTTCTTGGGGTCTCCCCCAAGCTGGCCATGCCGACCATGGGCACCCAAAACCCCCATGTGTGAGTGAACAGCCTCCCCTGGGTCCCCATAGTGAAATCCGGCCTAAAGTGACCTGTGGCGCCCCCCTGTGGATGGATTCGGCTGTGGGTGCTTGGACCCCTTCTTGGGGTCTCCCCCAAGCTGGCCATGCCGACCATGGGCACCCAAAACCCCCATGTGTGAGTGAACAGCCTCCCCTGGGTCCCCATAGTGAAATCCGGCCTAAAGTGACCTGTGGCGCCCCCCTGTGGATGGATCTGGATGGGGGTGCTTGGACCCCTTCTTGGGGTCTCCTCCAAGCCAGCCATGCCGACCATGGGCACCCAAAACCCCCATGTGTGAGTGAACAGCCTCCCCTGGGTCCCCATAGTGAAATCAGGCTTAAAATGACATGTGGCGCCCCCCTGTGGATGGATCCGGCTGTGGGGTCTTGTACCCCCTCTTGGGGTCACCCCCAAGCCGGCCATGGGCACCCAAAACCCCCATGTGTGAGTGAACAGCCTCCCCTGTGTCCCCATAGTGAAATCAGGCCTAAAGTGACATGTGGCGCCCCCCTGTGGATGGATCCGGGTGGGGGTGCTTGGACCCCCTCTTGGGGTCTCCCCCAAGCCATGGGCAGCCAAATCCCCCATTTGTGAGTTAAGATCATCCCCTGGTTCCCCTAGTGAAATCAGGCCTAAAATGACCTCTGTGGCGCCCCCCTGTGGATGGATCCGGCTGTGGGGTCTTGGACCCCCTCTTGGGGTCACCCCCAAGCCAGCCATGGGCACCCAAAACCCCCATTTGTGAGTTAAGATCATCCCCTGGTTCCCCTAGTGAAATCAGGCTTAAAATGACATGTGGCGCCCCCCTGTGGATGGATCCGGGTGTGGGGTCTTGGACCCCCTCTTGGGGTCACCCCCAAGCCGGCCAAGGGCACCCAAAACCCCCATGTGTGAGGTAAGAGCCTCCCCTGGTTCTCCTAGTGTCCGCCGGCGGTTTACCATATGGGGGTGTCTGACCACCACCCCAATCCGAGAAAAGTGCATCAAAATCGGCCTCCGTGAGCCAGGAGTCGGTCCCTGGTTCTCATAGTGTCAACCGGATGATTTCCATATGGGGGTGTCTGACCACCAACCCAATCCGAGAAAAGTGCATCAAAATCGGCCTTCCGGGAGCCAGGAGTCGGTCCCTGGTTCTCATAGTGTCAACCGGATGGTTTCCATATGGGGGTGTCTGACCACCAACCCAATCCGAGAAAAGTGCATCAAAATCGGCCTTCCGGGAGCCAGGAGTCGGTCCCTGGTTCTCATAGTGTCAACCGGATGATTTCCATATGGGGGTGTCTGACCACCAACCCAATCCGAGAAAAGTGCATCAAAATCGGCCTCCGTGAGCCAGGAGTCGGTCCCTGGTTCTCATAGTGTCAACCGGATGATTTCCATATGGGGGTGTCTGACCACCAACCCAATCCGAGAAAAGTGCATCAAAATCGGCCTTCCGGGAGCCAGGAGTCGGTCCCTGGTTCTCCTAATGTCAACCGGATGATTTCCATATGGGGGTGTCTGACCACCAACCCAATCCGAGAAAAGTGCATCAAAATCGGCCTTCCGGGAGCCAGGAGTCGGTCCCTGGTTCTCATAGTGTCAACCGGATGATTTCCATATGGGGGTGTCTGACCACCAACCCAATCCGAGAAAAGTGCATCAAAATCGGCCTCCGTGAGCCAGGAGTCGGTCCCTGGTTCTCATAGTGTCAACCGGATGATTTCCATATGGGGGTGTCTGACCACCAACCCAATCCGAGAAAAGTGCATCAAAATCGGCCTTCCGGGAGCCAGGAGTCGGTCCCTGGTTCTCATAGTGTCAACCGGATGGTTTCCATATGGGGGTGTCTGACCACCAACCCAATCCGAGAAAAGTGCATCAAAATCGGCCTTCCGGGAGCCAGGAGTCGGTCCCTGGTTCTCCTAATGTCAACCGGATGATTTCCATATGGGGGTGTCTGACCACCAACCCAATCCGAGAAAAGTGCATCAAAATCGGCCTTCCGGGAGCCAGGAGTCGGTCCCTGGTTCTCCTAATGTCAACCGGATGATTTCCATATGGGGGTGTCTGACCACCAACCCAATCCGAGAAAAGTGCATCAAAATCGGCCTTCCGGGAGCCAGGAGTCGGTCCCTGGTTCTCATAGTGTCAACCGGATGGTTTCCATATGG
>NW_028162564.1:77500-82500 GCF_964263955.1 Coregonus lavaretus
TACTCTCAAGCCCATGGGAGAGAGGGTTTTAATAGGGAGAGAGTGATTAAAAAGAGGCATGGTGCTCCAGGGGAGTGAGCTGTACTCTCATGCCCATGGGAGATGCCCTTTACTAGGCAGGGAGTTTAGAACAAGGTGCATGGAGCTCCAGAGGTCACAAAGGTCAATGTGGGCCTGCATGGATGTCAGCAGGGCATGAGGGAGAAGGCCCAAGTGAATAGGTTTGTCTGTGTGTGTCTGTGTGAGTGAGTGAGTGAGTGTGTGTGTGAACCTTTCCCACAGGAGGGCAGCACTGTGCAGGCAGCTCCAATGGAGGCTGGCTGCTCTGTGCCCATGTATTATTTGTTCTCTCTCTCTCTCTCTCCCCTTTCTTCTGGCCTGCTGGGTCACTTTTGTGTGTGGAGGGCTGGACTCTGTCTCACCCATCCCAGCCATGGGCACCCAGAATGCCCATGTGTGAGTCAGGAGCCCTCCCCTGGTTCTCCTAGTGAAAATGACCTGTGGCGCCCCCCTGTGGATGGATCTTGGTGGGGGTGCTTGGACCCCTTCTTGGGGTCCCCCCCAAGCCAGCCATGCCGACCAAGGGCACCCAAAACCCCCATGTGTGAGTGAAAAGCCTCCCCTGGGTCCCCATAGTGAAATCCGGCCTAAAGTGACCTGTGGCGCCCCCCTGTGGATGGATCCGGCTGTGGGGTCTTGGACCCCTTCTTGGGGTCCCCCCCAAGCCAGCCATGCCGACCAAGGGCACCCAAAACCCCCATGTGTGAGTGAAAAGCCTCCCCTGGGTCCCCATAGTGAAATCCGGCCTAAAGTGACCTGTGGCGCCCCCCTGTGGATGGATCCGGCTGTGGGGTCTTGGACCCCTTCTTGGGGTCCCCCCCAAGCCATCCATGCCGGCCATGGGCACCCAAAACCCCCATGTGTGAGTGAACAGCCTCCCCTGGGTACCCATAGTGAAATCAGGCTTAAAGTGACCTGTGGCGCCCCCCTGTGGATGGATCTTGGTGGGGGTGCTTGGACCCCTTCTTGGGGTCTCCTCCAAGCCAGCCATGCCGACCATGGGCACCCAAAACCCCCATGTGTGAGTGAACAGCCTCCCCAGTGTACCCATAGTGAAATCAGGCTTAAAGTGACCTGTGGCGCCCCCCTGTGGATGGATCTTGGTGGGGGTGCTTGGACCCCTTCTTGGGGTCTCCCCCAAGCCAGCCATGCCGACCAAGGGCACCCAAAACCCCCATGTGTGAGTGAACAGCCTCCCCAGTGTCCCCCCAGTGAAATCAGGCCTAAAGTGACCTGTGGCGCCCCCCTGTGGATGGATTCGGCTGTGGGTGCTTGGACCCCTTCTTGGGGTCTCCCCCAAGCCAGCCATGCCGACCAAGGGCACCCAAAACCCCCATGTGTGAGTGAAAAGCCTCCCCTGGGTCCCCATAGTGAAATCCGGCCTAAAGTGACCTGTGGCGCCCCCCTGTGGATGGATCCGGCTGTGGGGTCTTGGACCCCTTCTTGGGGTCCCCCCCAAGCCATCCATGCCGGCCATGGGCACCCAAAACCCCCATGTGTGAGTGAACAGCCTCCCCTGGGTACCCATAGTGAAATCAGGCTTAAAGTGACCTGTGGCGCCCCCCTGTGGATGGATCTTGGTGGGGGTGCTTGGACCCCTTCTTGGGGTCTCCTCCAAGCCAGCCATGCCGACCATGGGCACCCAAAACCCCCATGTGTGAGTGAACAGCCTCCCCAGTGTACCCATAGTGAAATCAGGCTTAAAGTGACCTGTGGCGCCCCCCTGTGGATGGATCTTGGTGGGGGTGCTTGGACCCCTTCTTGGGGTCTCCCCCAAGCCAGCCATGCCGACCAAGGGCACCCAAAACCCCCATGTGTGAGTGAACAGCCTCCCCAGTGTCCCCCCAGTGAAATCAGGCCTAAAGTGACCTGTGGCGCCCCCCTGTGGATGGATTCGGCTGTGGGTGCTTGGACCCCTTCTTGGGGTCTCCCCCAAGCCAGCCATGCCTACCAAGGGCACCCAAAACCCCCATGTGTGAGTGAACAGCCTCCCCTGGGTCCCCATAGTGAAATCCGGCCTAAAGTGACCTGTGGCGCCCCCCTGTGGATGGATCCGGCTGTGGGGTCTTGGACCCCTTCTTGGGGTCCCCCCCAAGCCATCCATGCCGGCCATGGGCACCCAAAACCCCCATGTGTGAGTGAACAGCCTCCCCTGGGTACCCATAGTGAAATCAGGCTTAAAGTGACCTGTGGCGCCCCCCTGTGGATGGATCTTGGTGGGGGTGCTTGGACCCCTTCTTGGGGTCTCCTCCAAGCCAGCCATGCCGACCATGGGCACCCAAAACCCCCATGTGTGAGTGAACAGCCTCCCCAGTGTACCCATAGTGAAATCAGGCTTAAAGTGACCTGTGGCGCCCCCCTGTGGATGGATCTTGGTGGGGGTGCTTGGACCCCTTCTTGGGGTCTCCCCCAAGCCAGCCATGCCGACCAAGGGCACCCAAAACCCCCATGTGTGAGTGAACAGCCTCCCCAGTGTCCCCCCAGTGAAATCAGGCCTAAAGTGACCTGTGGCGCCCCCCTGTGGATGGATTCGGCTGTGGGTGCTTGGACCCCTTCTTGGGGTCTCCCCCAAGCCAGCCATGCCGACCAAGGGCACCCAAAACCCCCATGTGTGAGTGAACAGCCTCCCCTGGGTACCCATAGTGAAATCAGGCTTAAAGTGACCTGTGGCGCCCCCCTGTGGATGGATCCGGGTGTGGGGTCTTGGACCCCCCCTTGGGGTCACCCCCAAGCCGGCCAAGGGCACCCAAAACCCCCATGTGTGAGGTAAGAGCCTCCCCTGGTTCTCCTAGTGTCCGCCGGCGGTTTACCATATGGGGGTGTCTGACCACCACCCCAATCCGAGAAAAGTGCATCAAAATCGGCCTCCGTGAGCCAGGAGTCGGTCCCTGGTTCTCATAGTGTCAACCGGATGATTTCCATATGGGGGTGTCTGACCACCACCCCAATCCGAGAAAAGTGCAACAAAATCGGCCTCCGTGAGCCAGGAGTCGGTCCCTGGTTCTCCTGGTGTCCGCCGGCGGTTATCCATATGGGGGTGTCTGACCACCACCCCAATCCGAGAAAAGTGCATCAAAATCGGCCTCCGTGAGCCAGGAGTCGGTCCCTGGTTCTCATAGTGTCAACCGGATGGTTTCCATATGGGGGTGTCTGACCACCAACCCAATCCGAGAAAAGTGCATCAAAATCGGCCTTCCGGGAGCCAGGAGTCGGTCCCTGGTTCTCCTGTTGTCAACCGGATGATTTCCATATGGGGGTGTCTGACCACCAACCCAATCCGAGAAAAGTGCATCAAAATCGGCCTTCCGGGAGCCAGGAGTCGGTCCCTGGTTCTCCTGGTGTCAACCGGATGGTTTCCATATGGGGGTGTCTGACCACCAACCCAATCCGAGAAAAGTGCATCAAAATCGGCCTTCCGGGAGCCAGGAGTCGGTCCCTGGTTCTCCTGGTGTCAACCGGATGGTTTCCATATGGGGGTGTCTGACCACCAACCCAATCCGAGAAAAGTGCATCAAAATCGGCCTTCCGGGAGCCAGGAGTCGGTCCCTGGTTCTCATAGTGTCAACCGGATGATTTCCATATGGGGGTGTCTGACCACCAACCCAATCCGAGAAAAGTGCATCAAAATCGGCCTTCCGGGAGCCAGGAGTCGGTCCCTGGTTCTCCTGGTGTCAACCGGATGGTTTCCATATGGGGGTGTCTGACCACCAACCCAATCCGAGAAAAGTGCATCAAAATCGGCCTTCCGGGAGCCAGGAGTCGGTCCCTGGTTCTCATAGTGTCAACCGGATGATTTCCATATGGGGGTGTCTGACCACCAACCCAATCCGAGAAAAGTGCATCAAAATCGGCCTTCCGGGAGCCAGGAGTCGGTCCCTGGTTCTCCTGGTGTCAACCGGATGGTTTCCATATGGGGGTGTCTGACCACCAACCCAATCCGAGAAAAGTGCATCAAAATCGGCCTTCCGGGAGCCAGGAGTCGGTCCCTGGTTCTCATAGTGTCAACCGGATGATTTCCATATGGGGGTGTCTGACCACCAACCCAATCCGAGAAAAGTGCATCAAAATCGGCCTTCCGGGAGCCAGGAGTCGGTCCCTGGTTCTCCTGGTGTCAACCGGATGGTTTCCATATGGGGGTGTCTGACCACCAACCCAATCCGAGAAAAGTGCATCAAAATCGGCCTTCCGGGAGCCAGGAGTCGGTCCCTGGTTCTCATAGTGTCAACCGGATGATTTCCATATGGGGGTGTCTGACCACCAACCCAATCCGAGAAAAGTGCATCAAAATCGGCCTTCCGGGAGCCAGGAGTCGGTCCCTGGTTCTCCTGGTGTCAACCGGATGGTTTCCATATGGGGGTGTCTGACCACCAACCCAATCCGAGAAAAGTGCATCAAAATCGGCCTTCCGGGAGCCAGGAGTCGGTCCCTGGTTCTCCTGGTGTCCGCCGGCGGTTATCCATATGGGGGTGTCTGACCACCAACCCAATCCGAGAAAAGTGCATCAAAATCGGCCTTCCGTGAGGCAGGAGTCGGTCCCTGGTTCTCCTGTTGTCAACCGGATGATTTCCATATGGGGGTGTCTGACCACCACCCCAATCCGAAAAAAGTGCATCAAATCGGCCTTCCGTGAGCCAGGAGTCGGTCCCTGGTTCTCCTGGTGTCCGCCGGCGGACAACCATGTTGGGGTGTCTGACCCACAACCCAATCCGACCAAGTGCACCCAAATCGGCCTTCCGTGAGCCAGGAGTCGGTCTCTGGTTCTCCCATCGACCGCCGGCGGTCTTCCATGTGGGGGTGTCTGACCCACAACCCAATCCGACCAAGAGCACCCATGTCGGCCTTGTGTGAGTCAGGAGCCGTTCCCCCTGGTTCTCATTTGGGTTACCATGCACGAAGGGACATAGTGCAATTTCGGCCGATTTTTCCGATTTTTTCAAATA
>NW_028162564.1:92500-97500 GCF_964263955.1 Coregonus lavaretus
GAGGCATGGAGGTCGGGGACGCCCATGCAGTGAGCTGCAGTCTCAGTCCGAGTGAGAGATGGTTTGAGCGGACACGGAGTGTGGGCCTGGAGGCATGGAGGTCGGGGACGCCCATGCAGTGAGCTGCAGTCTCAGTCCGAGTGAGAGATGGTTTGAGCGGACACGGAGTGTGGGCCTGGAGGCATGGAGGTCGGGGACGCCCATGCAGTGAGCTGCAGTCTCAGTCCGAGTGAGAGATGGTTTGAGCGGGCAGGGAGTGTGGGCTTGGTGGTCGTGGTTCTGGAGCCCAGGCCATCCAGGGAGTGAGCTGCAGTCTGAGGCCGAGTGAGAGAGGGTTTGAGTGGGCAGGGAGTGTGGGCTTGGTGGTCGTGGTTCTGGAGCCCAGGCCATCCAGGGAGTGAGCTGCAGTCTGAGGCCGAGTGAGAGAGGGTTTGAGTGGGCAGGGAGTGTGGGCTTGGTGGTCGTGGTTCTGGAGCCCAGGCCATCCAGGGAGTGAGCTGCAGTCTCAGGCCGAGTGAGAGAGGGTTTCACTGGGCATGGAGTGTAGAGATGGAGGCAATGAGCTCCAGAGGTCACAAAGGTCAATGTGGGCCTGCATGGCTGTCAGCAGGGCCACAGAGAGAAGGCCCAAGTGAATAGGTGTGTCTGTGTGAGTGAGTGAACCTGTCTCATAGGGGGGCAGAGCAGGCATCCCCTTTGGGGGCTGTCTGCTCTGTCCCCCTTTTTTTTTGGCCTCCTATACCTCTGGAGGTCAAGGGAGTAAGCTGTACTCTCAAGCCCATGTGAGAGAGGCTTTTAATGGGAAGAGAGAGTTTAAAAAGAGGCATGGAGCTCCAGAGGTCACAAAGGTCAATGTGGGCCTGCATGGATGTCAGCAGGGCATGAGGGAGAAGGCCCAAGTGAATAGGTGTGTCTGTGTGAGTGAGTGAACCTGTCTCATAGGGGGGCAGAGCAGGCATCCCCTTTGGGGGCTGTCTGCTCTGTCCCCCTTTTTTTTTGGCCTCCTATACCTCTGGAGGTCAAGGGAGTAAGCTGTACTCTCAAGCCCATGGGAGAGAGGGTTTTAATAGGGAGAGAGTGATTAAAAAGAGGCATGGTGCTCCAGGGGAGTGAGCTGTACTCTCATGCCCATGGGAGATGCCCTTTACTAGGCAGGGAGTTTAGAACAAGGTGCATGGAGCTCCAGAGGTCACAAAGGTCAATGTGGGCCTGCATGGATGTCAGCAGGGCATGAGGGAGAAGGCCCAAGTGAATAGGTTTGTCTGTGTGTGTCTGTGTGAGTGAGTGAGTGAGTGTGTGTGTGAACCTTTCCCACAGGAGGGCAGCACTGTGCAGGCAGCTCCAATGGAGGCTGGCTGCTCTGTGCCCATGTATTATTTGTTCTCTCTCTCTCTCTCTCCCCTTTCTTCTGGCCTGCTGGGTCACTTTTGTGTGTGGAGGGCTGGACTCTGTCTCACCCATCCCAGCCATGGGCACCCAGAATGCCCATGTGTGAGTCAGGAGCCCTCCCCTGGTTCTCCTAGTGAAAATGACCTGTGGCGCCCCCCTGTGGATGGATCTTGGTGGGGGTGCTTGGACCCCTTCTTGGGGTCCCCCCCAAGCCAGCCATGCCGACCAAGGGCACCCAAAACCCCCATGTGTGAGTGAAAAGCCTCCCCTGGGTCCCCATAGTGAAATCCGGCCTAAAGTGACCTGTGGCGCCCCCCTGTGGATGGATCCGGCTGTGGGGTCTTGGACCCCTTCTTGGGGTCCCCCCCAAGCCAGCCATGCCGACCAAGGGCACCCAAAACCCCCATGTGTGAGTGAAAAGCCTCCCCTGGGTCCCCATAGTGAAATCCGGCCTAAAGTGACCTGTGGCGCCCCCCTGTGGATGGATCCGGCTGTGGGGTCTTGGACCCCTTCTTGGGGTCCCCCCCAAGCCATCCATGCCGGCCATGGGCACCCAAAACCCCCATGTGTGAGTGAACAGCCTCCCCTGGGTACCCATAGTGAAATCAGGCTTAAAGTGACCTGTGGCGCCCCCCTGTGGATGGATCTTGGTGGGGGTGCTTGGACCCCTTCTTGGGGTCTCCTCCAAGCCAGCCATGCCGACCATGGGCACCCAAAACCCCCATGTGTGAGTGAACAGCCTCCCCAGTGTACCCATAGTGAAATCAGGCTTAAAGTGACCTGTGGCGCCCCCCTGTGGATGGATCTTGGTGGGGGTGCTTGGACCCCTTCTTGGGGTCTCCCCCAAGCCAGCCATGCCGACCAAGGGCACCCAAAACCCCCATGTGTGAGTGAACAGCCTCCCCAGTGTCCCCCCAGTGAAATCAGGCCTAAAGTGACCTGTGGCGCCCCCCTGTGGATGGATTCGGCTGTGGGTGCTTGGACCCCTTCTTGGGGTCTCCCCCAAGCCAGCCATGCCGACCAAGGGCACCCAAAACCCCCATGTGTGAGTGAAAAGCCTCCCCTGGGTCCCCATAGTGAAATCCGGCCTAAAGTGACCTGTGGCGCCCCCCTGTGGATGGATCCGGCTGTGGGGTCTTGGACCCCTTCTTGGGGTCCCCCCCAAGCCATCCATGCCGGCCATGGGCACCCAAAACCCCCATGTGTGAGTGAACAGCCTCCCCTGGGTACCCATAGTGAAATCAGGCTTAAAGTGACCTGTGGCGCCCCCCTGTGGATGGATCTTGGTGGGGGTGCTTGGACCCCTTCTTGGGGTCTCCTCCAAGCCAGCCATGCCGACCATGGGCACCCAAAACCCCCATGTGTGAGTGAACAGCCTCCCCAGTGTACCCATAGTGAAATCAGGCTTAAAGTGACCTGTGGCGCCCCCCTGTGGATGGATCTTGGTGGGGGTGCTTGGACCCCTTCTTGGGGTCTCCCCCAAGCCAGCCATGCCGACCAAGGGCACCCAAAACCCCCATGTGTGAGTGAACAGCCTCCCCAGTGTCCCCCCAGTGAAATCAGGCCTAAAGTGACCTGTGGCGCCCCCCTGTGGATGGATTCGGCTGTGGGTGCTTGGACCCCTTCTTGGGGTCTCCCCCAAGCCAGCCATGCCGACCAAGGGCACCCAAAACCCCCATGTGTGAGTGAACAGCCTCCCCTGGGTCCCCATAGTGAAATCCGGCCTAAAGTGACCTGTGGCGCCCCCCTGTGGATGGATCCGGCTGTGGGGTCTTGGACCCCTTCTTGGGGTCCCCCCCAAGCCATCCATGCCGGCCATGGGCACCCAAAACCCCCATGTGTGAGTGAACAGCCTCCCCTGGGTACCCATAGTGAAATCAGGCTTAAAGTGACCTGTGGCGCCCCCCTGTGGATGGATCTTGGTGGGGGTGCTTGGACCCCTTCTTGGGGTCTCCTCCAAGCCAGCCATGCCGACCATGGGCACCCAAAACCCCCATGTGTGAGTGAACAGCCTCCCCAGTGTACCCATAGTGAAATCAGGCTTAAAGTGACCTGTGGCGCCCCCCTGTGGATGGATCTTGGTGGGGGTGCTTGGACCCCTTCTTGGGGTCTCCCCCAAGCCAGCCATGCCGACCAAGGGCACCCAAAACCCCCATGTGTGAGTGAACAGCCTCCCCAGTGTCCCCCCAGTGAAATCAGGCCTAAAGTGACCTGTGGCGCCCCCCTGTGGATGGATTCGGCTGTGGGTGCTTGGACCCCTTCTTGGGGTCTCCCCCAAGCCAGCCATGCCGACCAAGGGCACCCAAAACCCCCATGTGTGAGTGAACAGCCTCCCCTGGGTACCCATAGTGAAATCAGGCTTAAAGTGACCTGTGGCGCCCCCCTGTGGATGGATCCGGGTGTGGGGTCTTGGACCCCCCCTTGGGGTCACCCCCAAGCCGGCCAAGGGCACCCAAAACCCCCATGTGTGAGGTAAGAGCCTCCCCTGGTTCTCCTAGTGTCCGCCGGCGGTTTACCATATGGGGGTGTCTGACCACCACCCCAATCCGAGAAAAGTGCATCAAAATCGGCCTCCGTGAGCCAGGAGTCGGTCCCTGGTTCTCATAGTGTCAACCGGATGATTTCCATATGGGGGTGTCTGACCACCACCCCAATCCGAGAAAAGTGCAACAAAATCGGCCTCCGTGAGCCAGGAGTCGGTCCCTGGTTCTCCTGGTGTCCGCCGGCGGTTATCCATATGGGGGTGTCTGACCACCACCCCAATCCGAGAAAAGTGCATCAAAATCGGCCTCCGTGAGCCAGGAGTCGGTCCCTGGTTCTCATAGTGTCAACCGGATGGTTTCCATATGGGGGTGTCTGACCACCAACCCAATCCGAGAAAAGTGCATCAAAATCGGCCTTCCGGGAGCCAGGAGTCGGTCCCTGGTTCTCCTGTTGTCAACCGGATGATTTCCATATGGGGGTGTCTGACCACCAACCCAATCCGAGAAAAGTGCATCAAAATCGGCCTTCCGGGAGCCAGGAGTCGGTCCCTGGTTCTCCTGGTGTCAACCGGATGGTTTCCATATGGGGGTGTCTGACCACCAACCCAATCCGAGAAAAGTGCATCAAAATCGGCCTTCCGGGAGCCAGGAGTCGGTCCCTGGTTCTCCTGGTGTCAACCGGATGGTTTCCATATGGGGGTGTCTGACCACCAACCCAATCCGAGAAAAGTGCATCAAAATCGGCCTTCCGGGAGCCAGGAGTCGGTCCCTGGTTCTCATAGTGTCAACCGGATGATTTCCATATGGGGGTGTCTGACCACCAACCCAATCCGAGAAAAGTGCATCAAAATCGGCCTTCCGGGAGCCAGGAGTCGGTCCCTGGTTCTCCTGGTGTCAACCGGATGGTTTCCATATGGGGGTGTCTGACCACCAACCCAATCCGAGAAAAGTGCATCAAAATCGGCCTTCCGGGAGCCAGGAGTCGGTCCCTGGTTCTCATAGTGTCAACCGGATGATTTCCATATGGGGGTGTCTGACCACCAACCCAATCCGAGAAAAGTGCATCAAAATCGGCCTTCCGGGAGCCAGGAGTCGGTCCCTGGTTCTCCTGGTGTCAACCGGATGGTT
>NW_028162564.1:110000-115000 GCF_964263955.1 Coregonus lavaretus
TCTGCTCTGTCCCCCTTTTTTTTTGGCCTCCTATACCTCTGGAGGTCAAGGGAGTAAGCTGTACTCTCAAGCCCATGTGAGAGAGGCTTTTAATGGGAAGAGAGAGTTTAAAAAGAGGCATGGAGCTCCAGAGGTCACAAAGGTCAATGTGGGCCTGCATGGATGTCAGCAGGGCATGAGGGAGAAGGCCCAAGTGAATAGGTGTGTCTGTGTGAGTGAGTGAACCTGTCTCATAGGGGGGCAGAGCAGGCATCCCCTTTGGGGGCTGTCTGCTCTGTCCCCCTTTTTTTTTGGCCTCCTATACCTCTGGAGGTCAAGGGAGTAAGCTGTACTCTCAAGCCCATGGGAGAGAGGGTTTTAATAGGGAGAGAGTGATTAAAAAGAGGCATGGTGCTCCAGGGGAGTGAGCTGTACTCTCATGCCCATGGGAGATGCCCTTTACTAGGCAGGGAGTTTAGAACAAGGTGCATGGAGCTCCAGAGGTCACAAAGGTCAATGTGGGCCTGCATGGATGTCAGCAGGGCATGAGGGAGAAGGCCCAAGTGAATAGGTTTGTCTGTGTGTGTCTGTGTGAGTGAGTGAGTGAGTGTGTGTGTGAACCTTTCCCACAGGAGGGCAGCACTGTGCAGGCAGCTCCAATGGAGGCTGGCTGCTCTGTGCCCATGTATTATTTGTTCTCTCTCTCTCTCTCTCCCCTTTCTTCTGGCCTGCTGGGTCACTTTTGTGTGTGGAGGGCTGGACTCTGTCTCACCCATCCCAGCCATGGGCACCCAGAATGCCCATGTGTGAGTCAGGAGCCCTCCCCTGGTTCTCCTAGTGAAAATGACCTGTGGCGCCCCCCTGTGGATGGATCTTGGTGGGGGTGCTTGGACCCCTTCTTGGGGTCCCCCCCAAGCCAGCCATGCCGACCAAGGGCACCCAAAACCCCCATGTGTGAGTGAAAAGCCTCCCCTGGGTCCCCATAGTGAAATCCGGCCTAAAGTGACCTGTGGCGCCCCCCTGTGGATGGATCCGGCTGTGGGGTCTTGGACCCCTTCTTGGGGTCCCCCCCAAGCCAGCCATGCCGACCAAGGGCACCCAAAACCCCCATGTGTGAGTGAAAAGCCTCCCCTGGGTCCCCATAGTGAAATCCGGCCTAAAGTGACCTGTGGCGCCCCCCTGTGGATGGATCCGGCTGTGGGGTCTTGGACCCCTTCTTGGGGTCCCCCCCAAGCCATCCATGCCGGCCATGGGCACCCAAAACCCCCATGTGTGAGTGAACAGCCTCCCCTGGGTACCCATAGTGAAATCAGGCTTAAAGTGACCTGTGGCGCCCCCCTGTGGATGGATCTTGGTGGGGGTGCTTGGACCCCTTCTTGGGGTCTCCTCCAAGCCAGCCATGCCGACCATGGGCACCCAAAACCCCCATGTGTGAGTGAACAGCCTCCCCAGTGTACCCATAGTGAAATCAGGCTTAAAGTGACCTGTGGCGCCCCCCTGTGGATGGATCTTGGTGGGGGTGCTTGGACCCCTTCTTGGGGTCTCCCCCAAGCCAGCCATGCCGACCAAGGGCACCCAAAACCCCCATGTGTGAGTGAACAGCCTCCCCAGTGTCCCCCCAGTGAAATCAGGCCTAAAGTGACCTGTGGCGCCCCCCTGTGGATGGATTCGGCTGTGGGTGCTTGGACCCCTTCTTGGGGTCTCCCCCAAGCCAGCCATGCCGACCAAGGGCACCCAAAACCCCCATGTGTGAGTGAAAAGCCTCCCCTGGGTCCCCATAGTGAAATCCGGCCTAAAGTGACCTGTGGCGCCCCCCTGTGGATGGATCCGGCTGTGGGGTCTTGGACCCCTTCTTGGGGTCCCCCCCAAGCCATCCATGCCGGCCATGGGCACCCAAAACCCCCATGTGTGAGTGAACAGCCTCCCCTGGGTACCCATAGTGAAATCAGGCTTAAAGTGACCTGTGGCGCCCCCCTGTGGATGGATCTTGGTGGGGGTGCTTGGACCCCTTCTTGGGGTCTCCTCCAAGCCAGCCATGCCGACCATGGGCACCCAAAACCCCCATGTGTGAGTGAACAGCCTCCCCAGTGTACCCATAGTGAAATCAGGCTTAAAGTGACCTGTGGCGCCCCCCTGTGGATGGATCTTGGTGGGGGTGCTTGGACCCCTTCTTGGGGTCTCCCCCAAGCCAGCCATGCCGACCAAGGGCACCCAAAACCCCCATGTGTGAGTGAACAGCCTCCCCAGTGTCCCCCCAGTGAAATCAGGCCTAAAGTGACCTGTGGCGCCCCCCTGTGGATGGATTCGGCTGTGGGTGCTTGGACCCCTTCTTGGGGTCTCCCCCAAGCCAGCCATGCCGACCAAGGGCACCCAAAACCCCCATGTGTGAGTGAACAGCCTCCCCTGGGTCCCCATAGTGAAATCCGGCCTAAAGTGACCTGTGGCGCCCCCCTGTGGATGGATCCGGCTGTGGGGTCTTGGACCCCTTCTTGGGGTCCCCCCCAAGCCATCCATGCCGGCCATGGGCACCCAAAACCCCCATGTGTGAGTGAACAGCCTCCCCTGGGTACCCATAGTGAAATCAGGCTTAAAGTGACCTGTGGCGCCCCCCTGTGGATGGATCTTGGTGGGGGTGCTTGGACCCCTTCTTGGGGTCTCCTCCAAGCCAGCCATGCCGACCATGGGCACCCAAAACCCCCATGTGTGAGTGAACAGCCTCCCCAGTGTACCCATAGTGAAATCAGGCTTAAAGTGACCTGTGGCGCCCCCCTGTGGATGGATCTTGGTGGGGGTGCTTGGACCCCTTCTTGGGGTCTCCCCCAAGCCAGCCATGCCGACCAAGGGCACCCAAAACCCCCATGTGTGAGTGAACAGCCTCCCCAGTGTCCCCCCAGTGAAATCAGGCCTAAAGTGACCTGTGGCGCCCCCCTGTGGATGGATTCGGCTGTGGGTGCTTGGACCCCTTCTTGGGGTCTCCCCCAAGCCAGCCATGCCGACCAAGGGCACCCAAAACCCCCATGTGTGAGTGAACAGCCTCCCCTGGGTACCCATAGTGAAATCAGGCTTAAAGTGACCTGTGGCGCCCCCCTGTGGATGGATCCGGGTGTGGGGTCTTGGACCCCCCCTTGGGGTCACCCCCAAGCCGGCCAAGGGCACCCAAAACCCCCATGTGTGAGGTAAGAGCCTCCCCTGGTTCTCCTAGTGTCCGCCGGCGGTTTACCATATGGGGGTGTCTGACCACCACCCCAATCCGAGAAAAGTGCATCAAAATCGGCCTCCGTGAGCCAGGAGTCGGTCCCTGGTTCTCATAGTGTCAACCGGATGATTTCCATATGGGGGTGTCTGACCACCACCCCAATCCGAGAAAAGTGCAACAAAATCGGCCTCCGTGAGCCAGGAGTCGGTCCCTGGTTCTCCTGGTGTCCGCCGGCGGTTATCCATATGGGGGTGTCTGACCACCACCCCAATCCGAGAAAAGTGCATCAAAATCGGCCTCCGTGAGCCAGGAGTCGGTCCCTGGTTCTCATAGTGTCAACCGGATGGTTTCCATATGGGGGTGTCTGACCACCAACCCAATCCGAGAAAAGTGCATCAAAATCGGCCTTCCGGGAGCCAGGAGTCGGTCCCTGGTTCTCCTGTTGTCAACCGGATGATTTCCATATGGGGGTGTCTGACCACCAACCCAATCCGAGAAAAGTGCATCAAAATCGGCCTTCCGGGAGCCAGGAGTCGGTCCCTGGTTCTCCTGGTGTCAACCGGATGGTTTCCATATGGGGGTGTCTGACCACCAACCCAATCCGAGAAAAGTGCATCAAAATCGGCCTTCCGGGAGCCAGGAGTCGGTCCCTGGTTCTCCTGGTGTCAACCGGATGGTTTCCATATGGGGGTGTCTGACCACCAACCCAATCCGAGAAAAGTGCATCAAAATCGGCCTTCCGGGAGCCAGGAGTCGGTCCCTGGTTCTCATAGTGTCAACCGGATGATTTCCATATGGGGGTGTCTGACCACCAACCCAATCCGAGAAAAGTGCATCAAAATCGGCCTTCCGGGAGCCAGGAGTCGGTCCCTGGTTCTCCTGGTGTCAACCGGATGGTTTCCATATGGGGGTGTCTGACCACCAACCCAATCCGAGAAAAGTGCATCAAAATCGGCCTTCCGGGAGCCAGGAGTCGGTCCCTGGTTCTCATAGTGTCAACCGGATGATTTCCATATGGGGGTGTCTGACCACCAACCCAATCCGAGAAAAGTGCATCAAAATCGGCCTTCCGGGAGCCAGGAGTCGGTCCCTGGTTCTCCTGGTGTCAACCGGATGGTTTCCATATGGGGGTGTCTGACCACCAACCCAATCCGAGAAAAGTGCATCAAAATCGGCCTTCCGGGAGCCAGGAGTCGGTCCCTGGTTCTCATAGTGTCAACCGGATGATTTCCATATGGGGGTGTCTGACCACCAACCCAATCCGAGAAAAGTGCATCAAAATCGGCCTTCCGGGAGCCAGGAGTCGGTCCCTGGTTCTCCTGGTGTCAACCGGATGGTTTCCATATGGGGGTGTCTGACCACCAACCCAATCCGAGAAAAGTGCATCAAAATCGGCCTTCCGGGAGCCAGGAGTCGGTCCCTGGTTCTCATAGTGTCAACCGGATGATTTCCATATGGGGGTGTCTGACCACCAACCCAATCCGAGAAAAGTGCATCAAAATCGGCCTTCCGGGAGCCAGGAGTCGGTCCCTGGTTCTCCTGGTGTCAACCGGATGGTTTCCATATGGGGGTGTCTGACCACCAACCCAATCCGAGAAAAGTGCATCAAAATCGGCCTTCCGGGAGCCAGGAGTCGGTCCCTGGTTCTCCTGGTGTCCGCCGGCGGTTATCCATATGGGGGTGTCTGACCACCAACCCAATCCGAGAAAAGTGCATCAAAATCGGCCTTCCGTGAGGCAGGAGTCGGTCCCTGGTTCTCCTGTTGTCAACCGGATGATTTCCATATGGGGGTGTCTGACCACCACCCCAATCCGAAAAAAGTGCA
>NW_028162563.1:0-33000 GCF_964263955.1 Coregonus lavaretus
TACCACCCACATCTACAGTACAGGCTCTATACCCACAGCCAATCCATTACCACCCACATCTACAGTACAGGCTCTATGCCCACAGCTAATCCATTACCACCCACATCTACAGTACAGGCTCTATGCCCACAGCTAATCCATTACCACCCACATCTACAGTACAGGCTCTATGCCCACAGCTAATCCATTACCACCCACATCTACAGAACAGGCTCTATGCCCACAGCTAATCCATTACCACCCACATCTACAGTACAGGCTCTATACCCACAGCTAATCCATTACCACCCACATCTACAGTACAGGCTCTATACCCACAGCCAATCCATTACCACCCACATCTACAGTACAGGCTCTATACCCACAGCCAATCCATTACCACCCACATCTACAGTACAGGCTCTATACCCACAGCCAATCCATTACCACCCACATCTACAGTACAGGCTCTATGCCCACAGCTAATCCATTACCACCCACATCTACAGTACAGGCTCTATGCCCACAGCTAATCCATTACCACCCACATCTACAGTATAGGCTCTATGCCCACAGCTAATCCATTACCACCCACATCTACAGTACAGGCTCTATGCCCACAGCTAATCCATTACCACCCACATCTACAGTATAGGCTCTATGCCCACAGCTAATCCATTACCACCCACATCTACAGTACAGGCTCTATGCCCACAGCTAATCCATTACCACCCACATCTACAGTACACCCTCTCTTTCTCTCTCTCTCTTGTTCTCTCTCTCCCTCTCTCAGACAGGACTATGCCAGTCATCTCAGTGAGCTGAGCTTGGCTTAGCGTCGTCGTGGCATTGCACCGCACCACAAGCTCATAACTGACTCCAGTTAAAGGAGAAGGTCATTGTCAGACAGTATCTGCCTTCCAATATCCAAAGTTCCAAACTAGTTAGAAATAAGCGATGTATCAGCCATGCACTGTAAATAGTAGGGTGGATAAAACCAGTGGCTATTGGAACACAACCAGTGCCACTGTCCAACAGTGTTGTTTAGATACAGAATGGGGATATATGCCATGTTCATTATGTTGTTGAATTCCCATACATACATTGAAATGACATCATACATACATTAGAAGGACATCATACATACATTAGAATGACGTCATACATAAAAACAAAAGGAGGGATGGTGCGCAGAGAGAAAGCGAACCCACTGGGCACAGATATCAATTCAATGTCTATTCCTTGGGGTGATTCAACCAGTGTGTGCCCAGTGGGAACGATGCGATGGAGACAGAAAAGCAAGGGAGTTACAGTAGCTACAGCCAGACTAGTGACCTTTTACGAGGCTCAAGCAACTCAAGTATCTCCAGCACACAGCAGCTTTTTAACTGCATAGACTGCAGAGGGACGGACCGGCACGGAGGACTGCGCTCTGCTCTCAGGGTGGTGTATGGTGTATTCATTTCCATGCACTGGTGAAGGTCACAGCGGGGTATAATGATAATATTAATAATGGAAGCATGACGGGTTAAGCCAGGCCAGCGAAGATCAGATCAGACCAGCCAAGAGGAAGAAAGTGCCTTTTACTAAGAGGACCTTGGACTGGTTACCCAGGCTATGGGTCCAAACAATGTGACCCTGAAGAACGCTGCAAATGCCTGAAAGGTCTTTTTTTTCTCCATGAGGGTGAATATCACTTGTAGGGCCAAGCATGGCCCATAGGTCTGGAGGTGTGGAATGTTGGAACATGGCATAGAATGTCTGGACCATTATCTGTAGAATATCTGGACCATTGTTCTGTAGAATGTAGAATGTCTGGACCAGTGTTCTGTAGAATGTAGAATGTCTGAATCATTGTCTGTAGAATGTAGAACGTCTGGAACCATTGTTCTGTAGAATGTAGAATGTCTGGACCAGTGCTCTGTAGAATGTAGAATGTCTGGACCAGTGTTCTGTAGAATGTCTGGACCATTGTTCTGTAGAATATCTGGACCAGTGTTCTGTAGAATGTAGAATGTCTGGACCGTCGTTCTGTAGAATGTAGAATGTCTGAACCACTGTCTGTAGAATGTCTGGAACCATTGTTCTGTAGAATGTAGAATGTCTGGACCAGTGTTCTGTAGAATGTGGAATGTCTGGACCATTGTTCTATAGAATGTAGAATGTCTGGACCAGTGTTCTGTAGAATGTAGAATGTCTGGAACCATTGTTCTGTAGAATGTAGAATGTCTGGACCAGTGTTCTGTAGAATGTGGAATGTCTGGACCATTGTTCTATAGAATGTAGAATGTTTGGACCAGTGTTCTGTAGAATGTAGAATGTCTGGAACCATTGTTCTGTAGAATGTAGAATGTCTGAACCATTGTCTGTTAAATGTAGAATGTCTGGACCATTGTTCTGTAGAATGTCTGGACCAGTGTTCTGAAGAATGTAGAATGTCTGGAACCATTGTTTTTAGAATGTAGAATGTTTGGAACCATTGTCTTTAGAATGTAGAATGTCTGGACCATTGTTCTGTAGAATATAGAATGTCTGGATCACCCATGCAGTAAAGAGGTCAAGCGAACTCGACCAAAACAATGGAATTGACATGGAAACACGTGGGGGAAAGATCCCGAGTCGTTCATGTGTATTTCACACTATATTGAGGTAAAAATCAGAGTATATATGCTTGTATGGATGTCAACCCCAACAAATGTTCATGTCATCGTTACCAATCAACTGCATTACAGTTAAAAACGACTTTGACTACCACCACCGATTTCTGTGTGGTAGCTATGCTAAACAGCTTATACAGTGAGGGAAAAAAGTATTTGATCCCCTGCTGATTTTGTACGTTTGCCCACTGACAAAGACATGATCAGTCTATAATTTTAATGGTAGGTTTATTTGAACAGTGGGAGACAGAATAACAACAACAAAATAACAACAACAGAAAAACGCATGTCAAAAATGTTATAAATTGATTTGCATTTTAATGAGTGAAATAAGTATTTGACCCCTCTGCAAAACATGACTTAGTACTTGGTGGCAAAACCCTTGTTGGCAATCACAGAGGTCAGACGTTTCTTGTAGTTGGCCACCAGGTTTGCACACATCTCAGGAGGGATTTTGTTCCACTCCTGTTTGCAGATCTTCTCCAAGTCATTAAGGTTTTGAGGCTGACGTTTGGCAACTCGAACCTTGAGCTCCCTCCACAGATTTTCTATGGGAATAAGGTCTGGAGACTGGCTAGGCCACTCCAGGACCTTAATGTGCTTCTTCTTGAGCCACTCCTTTGTTGCCTTGGCCGTGTGTTTTGGGTCATTGTCATGCTGGAATACCCATCCACGACCCATTTTCAATGCCCTGGCTGAGGGAAGGAGGTTCTCACCCAAGATTTGACGGTACATGGCCCCGTCCATCGTCCCTTTGATGCGGTGAAGTTGTCCTGTCCCCTTAGCAGAAAAACACCCCCAAAGCATAATGTTTCCACCTCCATGTTTGACGGTGGGGATGGTGTTCTTGGGGTCATAGGCAGCATTCCTCCTCCTCCAAACACGGCAAGTTGAGTTGATGCCAAAGAGCTCCATTTTGGTCTCATCTGACCACAACACTTTCACCCAGTTCTCCTCTGAATCATTCAGATGTTAATTGGCAAACTTCAGACGGGCCTGTATATCTGCTTTCTTGAACAGGGGGACCTTCGGGCGCTGCAGGATTTCAGTCCTTCACGGCGTAGTGTGTTACCAATTGTTTTCTTGGTGACTATGGTCCCAGCTGCCTTGAGATCATTGACAAGATCCTCCCGTGTAGTTCTGGGCTGATTCCTCACCATTCTCATGATCATTGCAACTCCACGAGGTGAGATCTTGCATGGAGCCCCAGGCCGAGGGAGATTGACAGTTATTTTGTGTTTCTTCTGTTGTCACCTTCTCACCAAGCTGCTTGGCGATGGTCTTGTAGCCCATTCCAGCCTTGTGTAGGTCTACAATCTTGTCCCTGACATCCTTGGAGAGCTGGACATTTGTCTTTTATACAGGTAACAAACTGAGATTAGGAGCACTCCCTTTAAGAGTGTGCTCCTAATCTCAGCTCGTTACCTGTATAAAAGACACCTGGGAGCCAGAAATCTTTCTGATTGAGAGGGGGTCAAATACTTACTTCCCTCATTAAAATGCAAATCAATTTATAACATTTTTGACATGCGTTTTTCTGGATTTTTTTGTTGTTATTCTGTCTCTCACTGTTCAAATAAACCTACCATTAAAATTATAGACTGATCATTTCTTTGTCAGTGGGCAAACGTACAAAATCAGCAGGGGATCAAATACTTTTTTCCCTCACTGTAAGAACGGGAGTTAGCATTTAGCAGTCACTTCTTCCAAACCTGAGAAGGGACAACTTCTACATGTTATGCAGCAAAAACAGCCAAATATATCAAAATCGAAGTAACCACATTGTGTCAAGTCATGACGGATTTGAAGAATATTCACTTTGTTATCAGATTTGTTGAATGTGTGCCAATCTAGTCAATGAAACGTCTGCGTTCCATCAACATCTTTCACCGCATGTATTGTCTGTAGAATGTAGAATGTCTGGAGCGACGTTCTGTCCAACATGGAGATTTGACATGTAGATGAATCTGTTTATCCTCCTCAGATAACTCTGTAGGAAAGGTTGTCCTCTGTCATCTGACTTCATTTATCTCTGTCTAGTGTTAATGAAAATCAGGGGGAGGGTAGCGGGAGGGAGAGAGAGAGGGGGAGGGCATATATGAGAGAGAAGGGAACAAAAGAGAGCGAGAGAGAGAGAGAGAGAGAGAGAGAGAGAGAGAGAGAGAGAGAGAGAGAGAGAGAGAGAGAGAGAGAGAGAGAGAGAGAGAGAGAGGGAGGAGAGAGAGAGAGAGAGAGAGAGAGAGAGAGAGAGAGAGAGAGAGAGAGAGAGGAGAGGAGAGAGAGAGAGAGAGAGAGAGAGAGAGAGAGAGAGAGAGAGAGAGAGAGAGAGAGAGAGAGAGAGAGAAGAGAGAGAGAGAGAGAGAGAGAGAGAGAGAGAGAGAAGAGAGAGAGAGAGAGAGAGAGAGAGAGAGAGAGAGAGAGAGAGAGAGAGAGAGAGAGAGAGAGAGAGAGAGAGAGAGAGAGAGAGAGAGAGAGAGAGAGAGAGAGAGAGGGAGGGAGGGGGCATGTGAGAGAAATCGGTAAAGAGAACTACTTTGTCCCAGGTTTTAGCTGTAGAATATTTATGAACACAGGAGGTTGGTGGCACCTTTAATTGGGGAGGACGGGCTCGTGGTAATGGCTGGAGCGGAATGAGTTGAAAGGTATCAAATACATCAAACACATGTTTTCCATGGATTCCATGTGTTTGATGCCATTCCATTCACTCTGTTCCGGCCATTATTATGAGCCGTCCTCCCCTCAGCATCCTCCACTGTTAATAAAGTATTAACTGTAATATATTTCATTCTCAGATCGTTGCGGTCTCTCTCCCCCTCTCTCTCTCTCTCTCTCTCTCTCTCTCTCTCTCTGTTTGTTTTTGAAGTCGGAGGTTTGCTTTTATGCACAGCACTCAATTTGAATAATAATGGGGTGATGTATCTCCCTCAATGTTCTGAACTCCATTACAAAGGAGGTTGTGTTCAGCTTGGAATGCAATTCCACAATCCTTGTCTTTCTTTTAACATATATGCCCTTAACCCACCCTGCAATTTGTGAGAAAACAAAACTTTTGAGAGAAATAGGCAGACAGCGAGCCCACAGTTCATCCCTGTGTCAATAGTCAAATCAAATCAAATCAAATTGTATTGGTCACATGCGCCGAATACAACAGGTGCAGACATTACAGTGAAATGCTTACTTACAGCCCTTAACCAACAGTGCATTTATTTTTTACAAAAAAAGTTAAAATAAAACAACAACAAAAAAAGTGTTGAGAGAAAAAAGAGCAGAAGTAAAATAAAGTGACAGTAGGGAGGCTATATATACAGAGGGGTACCGTTGCAGAGTCAATGTGCGGGGGCACCGGTCACGTTGAGGGAGAGGTTGTTGTCCTGGCACCACACGGCCAGGTCTCTGACCTCCTCCCTATAGGCTGTCTCATCATTGTCGGTGATCAGGCCTACCACTGTTGTGTCGTCGGCAAACTTAATGATGGTGTTGGAGTCGTGCCTGGCCATGCAGTCATGGGTGAACAGAGAGTACAGGAGGGGACTGAGCACGCACCCCTGAGGGGCCCCCGTGTTGAGGATCAGTGTGGCAGATGTGTTGTTACCTACCCTTACCACCTGGGGGCGGCCCGTCAGGAAGTCCAGGATCCAGTTGCAGAGGGAGGTGTTTAGTCCCAGGATCCTTAGCTTAGTGATGAGCTTAGAGGGCACTATGGTGTTGAATGCTGAGCTGTAGTCAATGAATAGCATTCTCACGTAGGTGTTCCTCTTGTCCAGGTGGGAAAGGGCAGTGTGGAGTGCAATAGAGATTGCATCATCTGTGGATCTGTTGGGGCGGTATGCAAATTGGAGTGGGTCTAGGGTTTCTGGGATAATGCTGTTGATGTGAGCCATGACCAGCCTTTCAAAGCACTTCATGGCTACAGACGTCAGTGCTACGGGTCGGTAGTCATTTAGGCAGGTTATCTTAGAGTCCTTGGGCACGGGGACTATGGTGGTCTGCTTGAAACATGTTGGTATTACAGACTCAGTCAGGGACATGTTGAAAATGTCAGTGAAGACACTTGCCAGTTGGTCAGCACATGCTCGGAGTACACGTCCTGGTAATCCGTCTGGCCCTGCGGCCTTGTGAATGTTGACCTGCTTAAAAGTCTTACTCACATCGGCTACGGAGAGCGTGATCACATAGTCATCCGGAACAGCTGGTGCTCTCATGCATGCTTCAGTGTTGCTTGCCTCGAAGCGAGCATAGAAGTGGTTTAGCTTGTCTGGTAGGCTTGTGTCACTGGGCAGCTCGCGGCTGTGCTTCCCTTTGTAGTCTGTAATAGTTTTCAAGCCCTGCCACATCCGACGAGCGTCAGAGCCAGTGTAGTACGATTCAATCTTAGTCCTGTATTGACTCTTTGCCTGTTTGATGGTTCGTCGGAGGTCATAGCGGGATTTCTTATAAGCGTCCGGGTTAGAGTCCCGTTCCTTGAAAGCGGCAGCTCTACCCTTTAGCTCAGTGCGGATGTTTCCTGTAATCTATGGCTTCTGGTTGGGGTATGTACGTACGGTCACTGTGGGGACGACATCATCGATGCACTTATTGATGAAGCCAGTGACTGATGTGCTGTACTCCTCAATGCTGTCTGAAGAATCCCGGAACATGTTCCAGTCTGTGCTAGCAAAACAGTCCTGTAGCTTAGCATCTGCGTCATCTGACCACTTTTTTATTAACCGAGTCACTGGTGCTTCCTGCTTTAGTTTTTGCTTATAAGCAGGAATCAGGAGGATAGAGTTATGGTCAGATTTGCCAAATGGAGGGCGAGGGAGAGCTTTGTATGCGTCTCTGTGTGTGGAGTAAAGGTGGTCTAGAGTTTTTTTTCCTCTGGTTGCACATTTAACATGCTGGTAGAAATTAGGTAGAACGGATTTAAGTTTCCCTGCATTAAAGTCCCCGGCCACTAGGAGCGCTGCATCTGGATGAGCGTTTTCCTGTTGATTTATGGCCTTGTACAACTCATTCAGTGCAATCTTAATGCCAGCATTGGTTTGTGGTGGTAAATAGACAGCTATGAAAAATATAGATGAAAACTCTCTTGGTAAATAGTGTGGTCTACAGCTTATCATAAGATACTCTACCTCAGGCGAGCAAAACCTCGAGACTTCCTTAGTATTTGATTTTGTGCACCAGCTGTTGTTTACAAATATACACAGACCGCCACCCCTTGTCTTACCGGAGTCAGCCGTTCTATCCTGCCGATGTAGCGTATAGCCCGCTAGCTGTATGAAATCCATGTCGTCGTTCAGCCACGACTCGGTGAAACATAAGATATTACAGTTTTTAATGTCCCGTTGGTAGGATAACCGTAATCTTAAGTCGTCCAATTTGTTCTCCAATGATTGAACGTTGGCTAATAGGATTGATGGAAGAGGCAGTTTACTCGCTCGCCGTCGGATCCTTACAAGGCACCCCGATCTACGTCCACGATATCTCCGTCTCTTCCTCACGCGAATGACGGGGATTTGGGCCTTGTCGGGTGTCTGTATGATATCCTTCGCGGCCGCATCGTTGAAGAAAAAATCTTCGTCCAATACGAGGTGAGTAATCGCTGTCCTGATATCCAGAAGCTCTTTTTGGTTATAAGAGACGATGGCAGAAACATTATGTACAAAATAAATTACAAATAACGCGGAAAAACACACATAATAGTACAATTGGTTAGAGGGCTGTAAAACGGCAGCCATCTTCTCCGGCGCTGTTTGTTGTCAGTACTCTATACCACTCAGTGCTGAACCCTGCTCATTTGTGGTCAACAAAACCATGGTAACCTACTGAGCTAAAGGCTATATATATTTGCTCTTTAAGGGAGCATTGCTCTGCTCTTTGCAGGAGTCCTGGATGGTTACTCCTTAAATCAACATAGTTCACCTGAAGCATTTCTACTAAAAGGACATTCACTCCTTCCTCTGTTTATCTCTCTGTCTTTTTCTTCTTCATACGTTGTCTGTTGGGCCCAGATGGGTGGGGGAAAGACTGTGTGTGTGTGTGTGTGTGTGTGTGTGTGTGTGTGTGTGTGTGTGTGTGTGTGTGTGTGTGTATAGGTTTTCCCTGAGCAGAGCAGAGCAGAACATATTAGTGTTGATGTGTGGGGGCTTGGGGAGAGGGTCGGACTAGAACCTGGCATGGTTGGTGATGCTGCATCAGCACACAGGTCACACTGTTGACATAATCAGTACCCTTCCATTCAACCCATCACCATCCATGACACACAGATACCCACCTCCCAGCCCTCCAGCCTCAGCCAACAACCAGCTACACACACACACACACACACACACACACACACACACACACACACACACACACAGACGTGTAGCAGTTTCCCACAGTTTCTGGGAACTCTATATTTTAGTCACTCTGAGAGACAAGATAATGACTTTATGTCTGATCGTTCCCTTAATTGAACCGTAACAGGTGTGTGCACGTCAGAGCCAGAACTAGCCAGATCTCAGAGGGGTCTAGGCCTGGATCCCTCACCATTACTTATCGAGCCATAAGCTAATTAGCTCAGCCAACTTGTTTATGCTCAGCAGCTTGAGATTTCACAGAGCAAATGAGGACACTGTGGGTGCATCTGAAATGGAACCCTATACCCTATATAGTGCACTACTTTTGACCAGAGGCCTGTGCATTATATAGGGTGCCATTTTAGACACGGGCCGTGGAATAATTGCTCTGGGAGACGAAACGGAAGGAAAAGGAACTGTTAGCAAATCGTCTCTGCCACCACCTCTCACTCTCTAAACATTTACTGGAATTTTCCAAACTAAATTTACAGCCAGAAAGGTTTTACTCGTTCCCTGCAACATCAATCTCTCG
This sequence comes from Coregonus lavaretus, assembly GCF_964263955.1. Classification (NCBI taxonomy): domain Eukaryota; kingdom Metazoa; phylum Chordata; class Actinopteri; order Salmoniformes; family Salmonidae; genus Coregonus; species Coregonus lavaretus. Next base: position 9,489 of record NW_028162563.1, read on the forward strand.
CTGTGGGCCTGTCACCTCTGCCCGCTGGCATGATCCATTTTCAGGCTGCCAGTCAGGGGAGAATAGGTAGAGCTACATGTTCTTAAAGCAAAAGTCAGGAATCACTCAGCGGTACATCCTAAATGGATGCCATCTGGACCTGGTGGGGGAGCCATTTGTGTGGAGAGGAAGAACGTCTAACTGGGTAGAGTAGGGAGAGACATGCCAGGAAGGCAGGCAGGCAGGCCTGGGATAGAGAAGATGGAGCAGAGAGAGAAAGCCAGAGAGAGAGAGAGCCAGAGAGAGAGAGAGAGAGACAGACAGACAGACAGAGAAGGGGAGAGGGAGAGAGAGGGAGCGTTTTGAGTTTTTATAAAACCTTTATTTTATACTCAAGTGTTAACAAATAATGGCACACTGTGCCTTTTCAGAAATTAAACAACAAATGTGTCATTTCTAAATAAAAAATAAAAGCATATATATACATTCAACTCATTTCATCAACAAAAAATTGTTTCCCCTCCTCCACAAAACAAACCGCTCCTTTGTAAGCCCACTTCTCCTCAAACATCTTTATTTTTTACAGCCGAGAAGACCTCAAAATCCACTTTTATTCTCGCTTTGACTAATCCTTTAAAAACACATCTTACATCCTGTCCATATCCCGTGTCTATCTTATGTTTCCTACTCAGGAAAAATGACATCTTAGCTTGTCCCAAAATAAAATTGAACAGTTGACATTTTCTTTTCTGTTGCTTAGTATATTGAAACCCCAAAATAAAAAGTGTTATTGAAAATCTCCCCTCCAGCTGTAAACAAAGACTCCAGTATTTCAAAAAGAGACTTTATCCTCTCACATTCCATAAAACAGTGAAAAATTGTTTTTCTTATATTACAAAAAGGACATCCATCTCCAACATCTGAGTTAATAACAGATACAAAAGCATTAACTGCAATGATGCCATGCAAAACCCTCCATTGCATATCACCAGTATCCTTTTGTAACGGTGGCTTGTACAGTGCACTCCATGCTGGCTTTACCTTGTCATCAATGCCCAATTTTACCCTCCAAGGAGTGTCTTTTCTATTTTTCAATTGATCTTTATTCAAAGCCTTGACACACCCCATATATAAATCTTTCCCATTCACCTCATCCAAACCCACCTCTTCCAACCCTCTCAAATCCAGTAATAACGCCTTTCTTTCTGACTCTGTGATATTGGGTGTAATCCCTAGTCTTGGAAGTGAGAAGCTTTCATCTTGTACCTTCTTCTTGTGACTATTAAGCATAACCCACTCTTCTGCTGACAGAGCCTTTCTGCAGCTTCCCAGCAGTTTTCCGACAATCCTTTCCGACCTCACCCCCAAATGTTCAGCCACCCGTCCTCCATCCATTAAGGTGGGCCCAACTATGGCCATAAATTGTTTTAGGGTGATGATTTTGCCCTTCACCAGAATCTTGGAGAAATGTGGATCAGCTGCAGTTGTACAATCTAGTCTTGCCCCATACACCAGAGGTTCCTCCAGCAGCCAACACACTGACTCTGCTCAAGTGCGTCTGGACACCTTCATTATGGACCACTTGAGCGTGGTCCTCTGTAGCTCAGCTGGAAGAGCACGGCGCTTGTAACGCCAAGGTAGTGGGTTCGATCCCCGGGACCACCCATACACAAAAATGTATGCACGCATGACTGTAAGTCGCTTTGGATAAAAGCGTCTGCTAAATGGCATATTATTATTATTATGCTCCAACCCCTAAGAAGGCCTCTGTAAAACGGAGGTACTCCCTCCCTAGAAATCTGGCTACAATCAACCAAAAATAAAGCCTTCTTTAAACCTAATCCCCTGACCTGCTGTAATACAAGACCTGCCACCCCTCTCCAAACCACATTTTCTGGTCCGTAAAGCAAACTTTTAACAAACTGAAAACGGAAAGCAGCAGCCCTACTAGCAAGATGTACAATACCTTGTCCCCCCTCCTCTTTTGACAAATACAAAACACTTTGTGGAACTGAATGATATTTATCCCAAAATAAATCTACAATAATCACCTGTATCTCAGCCAGAAGGCCAGATGGTGGCTCTAAAACTGACAATCGATGCGGAGGCAACCACATTGTTAACTATAATAGTGCGCCCCCTATATGACATACGAGATAACAACCAACGCCATCTCCTCATCCTCCCTTCCACCATTTCAACCACCCCATTCCAATTTTTTTCCATAGTCCCCTCATCTCCTAGGTACACTCCAAGATACTTAAAACCTCCCTTACACCATTCCAGCCCCCCTGGCAAAGCCATGATCCCTCCAGACCATTTTCCAATCTGTAGAGCACAACCTTTTTCCCAATTTACCTTTGCAGAGAATATTCCCCTAAACCGAGTAATCATGAGACTTAAAATATCCACCTCTGCTTGATTTTTCACTAAAATAACTACATCATCAGCATAGGCTGAGAGACAAATAGGAGGAATATCCTCTGAAAGGTACACCCCTTCAATGCGACATCTAATGCTATTTAGTAGTGGCTCTATAGCGATGGCATATAACATTCCTGACAAAGAACATCCCTGCCTAATACCTCTACACACTTTAAAAGGAGCACTCAAACCACCGTTAACTTTCAATACACTTTCAATGTCACCATATATCACCCTGATCATGGCAATAAAACCAGAGCTGAAACCAAACGCCTCAAAAGTGTGCCATAAGTATTGACGTTCAACTCGGTCAAATGCCTTTTCCTGATCAATTGAAATTAGACCAGCATCCAACCCAATAGCCCTAGAGACGTCCAAGAAATCCAGAATCAGAGAAATGTTATCCCCTATCTGCCTGCCGGGAACACAGTAGGACTGGTCCGTATGTATGATTTGCCCCATCACCTCCCTCAGCCTGTTGGACAAAGCCTTGAACAGGATCTTATAATCAGTGCACAATAAAGCCACCGGCCTCCAGTTCTTCACCTCCCTAGGGTCACCCTTTTTTGGCAGTAGGGTGAGGACAGCCCTCCTGCAGCTTATCGGTAGTAACCCTCCGGTCAAACTATCGTTAACTACTGCTAGCCAATCCTCTCCCAACATAGCCCAAAGAAGACTTTAAAAAGTTAACAGGAAGCCCATCAATACCTGGTGCCCTTCCATTTTCCATGCCTTTTAATGCAGTGTATAGCTCCTGCAAAGACAATGGTTGCTCTAGTTCAACCTGAGCCCATCAAGGAACTGCTGTGTCACTGTTTTATTCTCTTTGTACTCACACTTGTAAAGCTCAGCATAGACCTCTACTGCCCTCTTTCTAATTTCACTAGGGCTAGTGAGCTCCTGTCCAACAGCTGATTTGAGGCAATGTGTCCATTATTTTTCTCTAAATCAAAGAAAAATGTGGATGAGGCATCCATTTCTGAGATTCCCTGAAACGTACTTCTCACCAATGCCCCCTGTGCTCTGATACCCAGCAGGTCTGCCAATGCGGCTTTTTTCCTCTTGAGGGCCTGAGTGTGGCCTCGATCTCCTGTGGTCTCAACCAACATCAGGAGTTCCACTATTTCAGACTCTAGGGCTTTCATTGATCTGGTGATGTCTTTGGTGACATTCATCGTGTATTGATTACAGAATTGTTGAATCTGGATTTTCCCTATATCCCACCACTGTTGAAGGGATACAAAACTGGCCTTTTGAGACCTCCACCTCTCCCAGATAAAACTAAAACATTTCCTGTAGTGAGCATCACTCAATAAAGTTATATTGAAATGCCAGTATGCGCTTTTGGGTTTTACAGCATTAACGTACACCACCTCTGTTATTAAACAATGATCAGAAAATCCCACTGGGGTTATCACACTTGATTTACAGACCTGAGATTGATGCTCAAAACAATAAAACCTATCTAACCTGGCCAGAGAGATGGTGTTCTCTCACATGGGCCCATGTGTACTGTCTCGTGCCTCCATATTGTCCTCATGTGTTACAATATGGCGTTTTAAAAATGTCCTTGAGGCTATATGATGTTCTTTGTGATTTCTATCTAAATCACTGACTGTGCAGTTAAAATCCCCAGCAAGAAATAAATAATCCTCAGTATTACATTTCTCAATGGTATTTTATAATGTCTCTAAAAAACATACCCTCTCAACTGCCACCACTGGGGCATATACATTTATCAGACACATAGTGATGTTTTCATACCTTGCTCTAACTTTTAATAACCTCCACTCAACTACCTCTTCAACCTCATATGACAAAGGCAAAAACCCTTTTGAAAACAAGATGGCCACACCCCCACTTTTTGAGTTTTTATGACTACACACCACTGTCCCCCCCACTCCTATTGCCACATAACTTCATTTTCCATATTACTATGCGTTTCTTGTAGAAAATGTATGTCACTTCCCTTTCCCTTCATTAAGTCATACACTATGGCTCTTTTTTAAACGTCTCTCGCCCCATTTACGTTTAAAGAAGAAATCTTAAAACTGCTAATGGATGAAAAACAAATACAGAGGAAGAGACAGAAACCACATCTCTTTACAGAGTTAAGGCTGCGACTGAACTCTTTCATTTCCTTTAGAACTTACATCACTTGTCACTCTCGTGACCACTTTCTTGAGTCTAGCAATTTCAGGGCTTGTCAAACCTCCCCCTGTTATTTTTTAAATCAGAATCTTTGCTGATTCAATAAAAATTCACTTTCATGGAAAAAATCTGTTACATTATAATCCTGCATATATTTTTTCCCTTTTGTCAATTTCAGAAATTGACGTACCTTCTCAATCCCATACCTTCCTTCCACCCCATTTCTCTCTCTATTTTGTTGTGACGCGTCAGATGACTCACTCTCGCTATTCTCCCCAGAAGAAAACTCCAGCATCTCTACAACCTGTTTATCCTCAACTGATTTATCAATCTCTACCTTCCTCTTAGAATTAGAACCTTCATCACCCCTTAAATTCTTCCTCTTACACCTCGGTACTTTGAAAACAGCTGCTTCATTTTCCATTATTTCCATCTCCTCTTGACCTCCAATTTCATTTTCCTGCACCACCTCAGCAACCCCAAACGCAATCTCACTGACTGTTTCCCCTCCCTCTTTGTTCTGATCTACCACAATTGCCCCCGTAGCCACACTGCTTTCCTTTCCTACTTTTCCAACCACATCTGCCCACCTTCTCCCTTTCCCTGCACCCTTAGCATGTTCATCCCTTTGCAGTGTTGCATTAGCTGCACCAGCACTAGAGCTGCTACCGGGCTCTGCGTGCTAGTTCTCGGAACAATAACGTACCAAATGCCCCTCTCTTTCACAGTCAAAACATTTCATTGATTCAGTAGAAGCCTAGAAGACATAATCAAATCCATCAATCTTAAAACTGAAAAGTACATTTAGTTCTCCTATGAGACACTACATGTTTCAGCAAAGGAGATTTGCATCCAAAAAGAACCTTCTTTATTGTAGATAAAAGTTGACCATGACGAGATAACTCTCGCTCCAACACTTCATATCTAACAAATGGTGGCACGTTAGAAAGTATAACTTTCTTCGTCAGATTCATAAGAGGAAATACCGACGTCTGTGTCTCCCACAACACAACACCACCCCATTAGACAGTATGGACAAATACAGCTCTCTGTGTCTTTACCCCATTAGACAGTATGGACAAATACAGCTCTCTGTGTCTTTACCCCATTAGACAGTATGGACAAATACAGCTCTCTGTATCTTTACCCCATTAGACAGTATGGACAAATAAAGCTCTCTGTATCTTTACCCCATTAGACAGTATGGACAAATACAGCTCTCTGTGTCTTTACCCCATTAGACAGTATGGACAAATACAGCTCTCTGTATCTTTACCCCATTAGACAGTATGGCCAAATACAGCTCTCTGTGTCTTTACCCCATTAGACAGTATGGACAAATACAGCTCTCTGTGTCTTTACCCCATTAGACAGTATGGACAAATACAGCTCTCTGTATCTTTACCCCATTAGACAGTATGGACAAATACAGCTCTCTGTATCTTTACCCCATTAGAAGGTATGGACAAATACAGCTCTCTGTGTCTTTATCCCATTAGACAGTATGGACAAATACAGCTCTCTGTATCTTTACCCCATTAGAAGGTATGGACAAATACAGCTCTCTGTGTCTTTACCCCATTAGACAGTATGGACAAATACAGCTCTCTGTATATTTACCACATTAGACAGTATGGACAAATACAGCTCTCTGTATCTTTACCCCATTAGACAGTATGGACAAATACAGCTCTCTGTGCCTTTACCCCATTAGACAGTATGGACAAATACAGCTCTCTGTGCCTTTACCCCATTAGACAATATGGACAAATACACCTCTCTGTATCTTTACCCCATTAGACGGTATGGACAAATACAGCTCTCTGTATCTTTACCCCATTAGAAGGTATGGACAAATACAGCTCTCTGTGTCTTTACCCCATTAGACAGTATGGACAAATACAGCTCTCTGTATCTTTACCCCATTAGACAGTATGGACAAATACAGCTCTCTGTATCTTTACCCCATTAGACAGTATGGACAAATACATCTCTCTGTATCTTTACCCCATTAGACAGTATGGACAAATACAACTATCTGTATCTTTACCCCATTAGACGGTATGGACAAATACAGCTCTCTGTATCTTTACCCCATTAGACAGTATGGACAAATACAGCTCTCTGTATCTTTACCCCATTAGAAGGTATGGACAAATACAGCTCTCTGTGTCTTTACCCTATTAGACAGTATGGACAAATACATCTCTCTGTATCTTTACCCCATTAGAAGGTATGGACAAATACAGCTCTCTGTATCTTTACCCCATTAGACAGTATGGACAAATAGAGCTCTCTGTATATTTACCCCATTAGACAGTATGGACAAATACAGCTCTCTGTATCTTTACCCCATTAGAAGGTATTGACAAATACAGCTCTCTGTGTCTTTACCCCATTAGACAGTATGGACAAATACAGCTCTCTGTATCTGTACCCCATTAGAAGGTATGGACAAATACAGCTCTCTGTGTCTTTACCCCATTAGACAGAATGGACAAATACAGCTCTCTGTATCTTTACCTCATTAGACAGTATGGACAAATACAGCTCTCTGTGGCTTTACCCCATTAGACAGTATGGACAAATACAGCTCTCTGTGTCTTTACCCCATTAGACAGTATGGACAAATACAGCTCTCTGTATCTTTACCCCATTAGACGGTATGGACAAATACAGCTCTCTGAATCTTTACCGCATTAGAAGGTATGGACAAATACAGCTCTCTGTATCTTTACCCCATTAGACAGTAGGGACAAATACAGCTCTCTGTGTCTTTACCCCATTAGACAGTATGGACAAATACAGCTCTCTGTGTCTTCACCCCATTAGACAGTATGGACAAATACAGCTCTCTGTGTCTTTACCCCATTAGACAGTATGGACAAATACAGCTCTCTGTATCTTTACCCCATTAGACAGTATGGACAAATACAGCTCTCTGTATCTTTACCCCATTAGACAGTATGGACAAATACAGCTCTCTGTGTCTTTACCCCATTAGACATTATGGACAAATACAGCTCTCTGTATATTTACCCCATTAGACAGTATGGACAAATACAGCTCTCTGTGTCTTTACCCCATTAGACAGAATGGACAAATACAGCTCTCTGTGTCTTTACCCCATTAGACAGTATGGACAAATACAGCTCTCTGTATCTTTACCCCATTAGACAGTATGGACAAATACAGCTCTCTGTAACTTTACCCCATTAGACAGTATGGACAAATACAGCTCTCTGTATCTTTACCTCATTAGACAGTATGGACAAATACAGCTCTCTGTGGCTTTACCCCATTAGACAGTATGGACAAATACAGCTCTCTGTATCTTTACCCCATTAGACAGTATGGACAAATACAGCTCTCTGTATCTTTACCTCATTAGACAGTAGGGACAAATACAGCTCTCTGTGTCTTTACCCCATTAGACAGTATGGATAAATACAGCTCTCTGTGTCTTTACCCCATTAGACAGTATGGACAAATACAGCTCTCTGTGTCTTTACCCCATTAGACAGTATGGACAAATACAGCTCTCTGTATCTTTACCCCATTAGACAGTATGGACAAATACAGCTCTCTGTATCTTTACCCCATTAGACAGTATGGACAAATACAGCTCTCTGTGTCTTTACCCCATTAGACATTATGGACAAATACAGCTCTCTGTATATTTACCCCATTAGACAGTATGGACAAATACAGCTCTCTGTGTCTTTACCCCATTAGACAGTATGGACAAATACAGCTCTCTGTGTCTTTACCCCATTAGACAGTATGGACAAATACATCTCTCTGTATCTTTACCCCATTAGACAGTATGGACAAATACAGCTCTCTGTATCTTTACCCCATTAGACAATATGGACAAATACAGCTCTCTGTGTCTTTACCCCATTAGACATTATGGACAAATACAGCTCTCTGTATATTTACCCCATTAGACAGTATGGACAAATACAGCTCTCTGTATCTTTACCCCATTAGACAGTATGGACAAATACAGCTCTCTGTATCTTTACCCCATTAGAAGGTATGGACAAATACAGCTCTCTGTGTCTTTATCCAATTAGACAGTATGGACAAATACAGCTCTCTGTATCTTTACCCCATTAGAAGGTATGGACAAATACAGCTCTCTGTGTCTTTACCCCATTAGACAGTATGGACAAATACAGCTCTCTGTATATTTACCATATTAGACAGTATGGACAAATACAGCTCTCTGTATCTTTACCCCATTAGACAGTATGGACAAATACAGCTCTATGTGCCTTTACCCCATTAGACAATATGGACAAATACAGCTCTCTGTATCTTTACCCCATTAGACGGTATGGACAAATACAGCTCTCTGTATCTTTACCCCATTAGAAGGTATGGACAAATACAGCTCTCTGTGTCTTTACCCCATTAGACAGTATGGACAAATACAGCTCTCTGTATCTTTACCCCATTAGAAGGTATGGACAAATACAGCTCTCTGTGTCTTCACCCCATTAGACAGAATGGACAAATACAGCTCTCTGCATCTTTACCTCATTAGTCAGTATGGACAAATACAGCTCTCTGTGGCTTTACCCCATTAGACAGTATGGACAAATACAGCTCTCTGTGTCTTTACCCCATTAGAAGGTATGGACAAATACAGCTCTCTGTGTCTTTATCCAATTATACAGTATGGACAAATACAGCTCTCTGTATCTTTACCCCATTAGAAGGTATGGACAAATACAGCTCTCTGTATCTTTACCCCATTAGACGGTATGGACAAATACAGCTCTCTGAATCTTTACCCCATTAGAAGGTATGGACAAATACAGCTCTCTGTATCTTTACCCCATTAGACAGTAGGGACAAATACAGCTCTCTGTGTCTTTACCCCATTAGACAGTATGGACAAATACAGCTCTCTGTGTCTTTACCCCATTGGACAGTATGGACAAATACAGCTCTCTGTGTCTTTACCCCATTAGACAGTATGGACAAATACAGCTCTCTGTATCTTTACCCCATTAGACAGTATGGACAAATACAGCTCTCTGTATCTTTACCCCATTAGACAGTATGGACAAATACAGCTCTCTGTGTCTTTACCCCATTAGACATTATGGACAAATACAGCTCTCTGTATATTTACCCCATTAGACAGTATGGACAAATACAGCTCTCTGTGGCTTTACCCCATTAGACAGTATGGACAAATACAGCTCTCTGTGTCTTTACCCCATTAGACAGTATGGACAAATACAGCTCTCTGTATCTTTACCCCATTAGACGGTATAGACAAATACAGCTCTCTGAATCTTTACGCCATTAGAAGGTATGGACAAATACAGCTCTCTGTATCTTTACCCCATTAGACAGTATGGACAAATACAGCTCTCTGTATCTTTACCTCATTAGACAGTAGGGACAAATACAGCTCTCTGTGTCTTTACCCCATTAGACAGTATGGATGAATACAGCTCTCTGTGTCTTTACCCCATTAGACAGTATGGACAAATACAGCTCTCTGTGTCTTTACCCCATTAGACAGTATGGACAAATACAGCTCTCTGTATCTTCACCCCATTAGACAGTATGGACAAATACAGCTCTCTGTATCTTTACCCCATAAGACAGTATGGACAAATACAGCTCTCTGTGTCTTTACCCCATTAGACATTATGGACAAATACAGCTCTCTGTCTATTTACCCCATTAGACAGTATGGACAAATACAGCTCTCTGTGTCTTTACCCCATTAGACAGTATGGACAAATACAGCTCTCTGTGTCTTTACCCCATTAGACAGTATGGACAAATACATCTCTCTGTATCTTTACCCCTTTAGACAGAATGGACAAATACAGCTCTCTGTATCTTTACCTCATTAGACAGTATGGACAAATACAGCTCTCTGTGGCTTTACCCCATTAGACAGTATGGACAAATACAGCTCTCTGTGTCTTTACCCCAATAGACAGTATGGACAAATACAGCTCTCTGTATCTTTACCCCATTAGACGGTATGGACAAATACAGCTCTCTGAATCTTTACCCCATTAGAAGGTATGGACAAATACAGCTCTCTGTATCTTTACCCCATTAGACAGAATGGACAAATACAGCTCTCTGTATCTTTACCTCATTAGACAGTATGGACAAATACAGCTCTCTGTGGCTTTACCCCATTAGACAGTATGGACAAATGCAGCTCTCTGTGTCTTTACCCCATTAGACAGTATGGACAAATACAGCTCTCTGTATCTCTACCCCATTAGACGGTATGGACAAATACAGCTCTCTGAATCTTTACCTCATTAGACAGTATGGACAAATACAGCTCTCTGTATCTTTACCCCATTAGACAGTATGGACAAATACAGCTCTCTGTATCTTTACCTCATTAGACAGTAGGGACAAATACAGCTCTCTGTATCTTTACCCCATTAGACAGTATGGACAAATACAGCTCTCTGTGCCTTTACCCCATTAGACAGTATGGACAAATACAGCTCTCTGTATCTTTACCCCATTAGACGGTATGGACAAATACAGCTCTCTGTATCTTTACCCCATTAGAAGGTATGGACAAATACAGCTCTCTGTGTCTTTACCCCATTAGACAGTATGGACAAATACAGCTCTCTGTATCTTTACCCAATTAGAAGGTATGGACAAATACAGCTCTCTGTGTCTTTACCCCATTAGACAGAATGGATAAATACAGCTCTCTGTATCTTTACCTCATTAGACAGTATGGACAAATACAGCTCTCTGTGGCTTTACCCCATTAGACAGTATGGACAAATACAGCTCTCTGTGTCTTTACCCCATTAGACAGTATGGACAAATACAGCTCTCTGTATCTTTACCCCATTAGACGGTATGGACAAATACAGCTCTCTGAATCTTTACCCCATTAGAAGGTATGGACAAATACAGCTCTCTGTATCTTTACCCCATTAGACAGAATGGACAAATACAGCTCTCTGTATCTTTACCTCATTAGACAGTATGGACAAATACAGCTCTCTGTGGCTTTACCCCATTAGACAGTATGGACAAATGCAGCTCTCTGTGTTTTTACCCCATTAGACAGTATGGACAAATACAGCTCTCTGTATCTCTACCCCATTAGACGGTATGGACAAATACAGCTCTCTGAATCTTTACCTCATTAGACAGTATGGACAAATACAGCTCTCTGTATCTTTACCCCATTAGACAGTATGGACAAATACAGCTCTCTGTATCTTTAACCTCATTAGACAGTAGGGACAAATACAGCTCTCTGTGTCTTTACCCCATTAGACAGTATGGACAAATACAGCTCTCTGTGTCTTTACCCCATTAGACAGTATGGACAAATACAGCTCTCTGTGTCTTTACCCCATTAGACAGTATGGACAAATACAGCTCTCTGTATCTTTACCCCATTAGACAGTATGGACAAATACAGCTCTCTGTATCTTTACCCCATTAGACAGTATGGACAAATACAGCTCTCTGTGTCTTTATCCCATTAGACAGTATGGAAAAATACAGCTCTCTGTGCCTTTACCCCATTAGGCAGTATGGACAAATACAGCTCTCTGTATCTTTACCCCATTAGACGGTATGGACAAATACAGCTCTCTGTATCTTTACCCCATTAGAAGGTATGGACAAATACAGCTCTCTGTGTCTTTACCCCATTAGACAGTATGGACAAATACAGCTCTCTGGGTCTTTACCCCATTAGACAGTATGGACAAATACAGCTCTCTGTATCTTTACCCCATTAGACGGTATGGACAAATACAGCTCTCTATATCTTTACCTCATTAGACAGTATGGACAAATACAGCTCTCTGTGTCTTTACCCCATTAGACAGTATGGACAAATACAGCTCTCTGTGCCTTTACCCAATTAGACAGTATGGACAAATACAGCTCTCTGTATCTTTACCCCATTAGACAGTACGGACAAATACAGCTCTCTGTATCTTTACCCCATTAGACAGTATGGACAAATACAGCTCTCTGTGTCTTTACCCCATTAGACAGTATGGACAAATACAGCTCTCTGTATATTTACCCAATTAGACAGTATGGACAAATACAGCTCTCTGTATCTTTACCCCATTAGACAGTATGGACAAATACAGCTCTCTGTATCTTTACCTCATTAGAAGGTATGGACAAATACAGCTCTCTGTGTCTTTATCCCATTAGACAGTATGGACAAATACAGCTCTCTGTATCTTTACCCCATTAGAAGTTATGGACAAAATACAGCTCTCTGTGTCTTTACCCCATTAGACAGTATGGACAAATAAAGCTCTCTGTATATTTACCACATTAGACAGTATGGACAAATACAGCTCCCTGTATCTTTACCCCATTAGACAGTATGGACAAATACAGCTCTCTATATCTTTACCTCATTAGACAGTATGGACAAATACAGCTCTCTGTGTCTGTACCCCATTAGACAGTATGGACAAATACAGCTCTCTGTATCTTTACCCCATTAGACAGTATGGACAAATACAGCTCTCTGTATCTTTACCTCATTAGACAGTAGGGACAAATACAGCTCTCTGTGTCTTTACCCCATTAGACATTATGGACAAATACAGCTCTCTGTATATTTACCCCATTAGACAGTATGGACAAATACAGCTCTCTGTATCTTTACCCCATTAGACAGTATGGACAAATACAGCTCTCTGTATCTTTACCCCATTAGAAGGTATGGACAAATACAGCTCTCTGTGTCTTTATCCAATTAGACAGTATGGACAAATACAGCTCTCTGTATCTTTACCCCATTAGAAGGTATGGACAAATACAGCTCTCTGTGTCTTTACCCCATTAGACAGTATGGACAAATACAGCTCTCTGTATATTTACCATATTAGACAGTATGGACAAATACAGCTCTCTGTATCTTTACCCCATTAGACAGTATGGACAAATACAGCTCTATGTGCCTTTACCCCATTAGACAATATGGACAAATACAGCTCTCTGTATCTTTACCCCATTAGACGGTATGGACAAATACAGCTCTCTGTATCTTTACCCCATTAGAAGGTATGGACAAATACAGCTCTCTGTGTCTTTACCCCATTAGACAGTATGGACAAATACAGCTCTCTGTATCTTTACCCCATTAGAAGGTATGGACAAATACAGCTCTCTGTGTCTTCACCCCATTAGACAGAATGGACAAATACAGCTCTCTGCATCTTTACCTCATTAGACAGTATGGACAAATACAGCTCTCTGTGGCTTTACCCCATTAGACAGTATGGACAAATACAGCTCTCTGTGTCTTTACCACATTAGAAGGTATGGACAAATACAGCTCTCTGTGTCTTTATCCAATTATACAGTATGGACAAATACAGCTCTCTGTATCTTTACCCCATTAGAAGGTATGGACAAATACAGCTCTCTGTATCTTTACCCCATTAGACGGTATGGACAAATACAGCTCTCTGAATCTTTACCCCATTAGAAGGTATGGACAAATACAGCTCTCTGTATCTTTACCCCATTAGACAGTAGGGACAAATACAGCTCTCTGTGTCTTTACCCCATTAGACAGTATGGACAAATACAGCTCTCTGTGTCTTTACCCCATTGGACAGTATGGACAAATACAGCTCTCTGTGTCTTTACCCCATTAGACAGTATGGACAAATACAGCTCTCTGTATCTTTACCCCATTAGACAGTATGGACAAATACAGCTCTCTGTATCTTTACCCCATTAGACAGTATGGACAAATACAGCTCTCTGTGTCTTTACCCCATTAGACATTATGGACAAATACAGCTCTCTGTATATTTACCCCATTAGACAGTATGGACAAATACAGCTCTCTGTGGCTTTACCCCATTAGACAGTATGGACAAATACAGCTCTCTGTGTCTTTACCCCATTAGACAGTATGGACAAATACAGCTCTCTGTATCTTTACCCCATTAGACGGTATAGACAAATACAGCTCTCTGAATCTTTACGCCATTAGAAGGTATGGACAAATACAGCTCTCTGTATCTTTACCCCATTAGACAGTATGGACAAATACAGCTCTCTGTATCTTTACCTCATTAGACAGTAGGGACAAATACAGCTCTCTGTGTCTTTACCCCATTAGACAGTATGGATGAATACAGCTCTCTGTGTCTTTACCCCATTAGACAGTATGGACAAATACAGCTCTCTGTGTCTTTACCCCATTAGACAGTATGGACAAATACAGCTCTCTGTATCTTTACCCCATTAGACAGTATGGACAAATACAGCTCTCTGTATCTTTACCCCATAAGACAGTATGGACAAATACAGCTCTCTGTGTCTTTACCCCATTAGACATTATGGACAAATACAGCTCTCTGTCTATTTACCCCATTAGACAGTATGGACAAATACAGCTCTCTGTGTCTTTACCCCATTAGACAGTATGGACAAATACAGCTCTCTGTGTCTTTACCCCATTAGACAGTATGGACAAATACATCTCTCTGTATCTTTACCCCATTAGACATAATGGACAAATACAGCTCTCTGTATCTTTACCTCATTAGACAGTATGGACAAATACAGCTCTCTGTGGCTTTACCCCATTAGACAGTATGGACAAATACAGCTCTCTGTGTCTTTACCCCAATAGACAGTATGGACAAATACAGCTCTCTGTATCTTTACCCCATTAGACGGTATGGACAAATACAGCTCTCTGAATCTTTACCCCATTAGAAGGTATGGACAAATACAGCTCTCTGTATCTTTACCCCATTAGACAGAATGGACAAATACAGCTCTCTGTATCTTTACCTCATTAGACAGTATGGACAAATACAGCTCTCTGTGGCTTTACCCCATTAGACAGTATGGACAAATGCAGCTCTCTGTGTCTTTACCCCATTAGACAGTATGGACAAATACAGCTCTCTGTATCTCTACCCCATTAGACGGTATGGACAAATACAGCTCTCTGAATCTTTACCTCATTAGACAGTATGGACAAATACAGCTCTCTGTATCTTTACCCCATTAGACAGTATGGACAAATACAGCTCTCTGTATCTTTACCTCATTAGACAGTAGGGACAAATACAGCTCTCTGTATCTTTACCCCATTAGACAGTATGGACAAATACAGCTCTCTGTGCCTTTACCCCATTAGACAGTATGGACAAATACAGCTCTCTGTATCTTTACCCCATTAGACGGTATGGACAAATACAGCTCTCTGTATCTTTACCCCATTAGAAGGTATGGACAAATACAGCTCTCTGTGTCTTTACCCCATTAGACAGTATGGACAAATACAGCTCTCTGTATCTTTACCCAATTAGAAGGTATGGACAAATACAGCTCTCTGTGTCTTTACCCCATTAGACAGAATGGATAAATACAGCTCTCTGTATCTTTACCTCATTAGACAGTATGGACAAATACAGCTCTCTGTGGCTTTACCCCATTAGACAGTATGGACAAATACAGCTCTCTGTGTCTTTACCCCATTAGACAGTATGGACAAATACAGCTCTCTGTATCTTTACCCCATTAGACGGTATGGACAAATACAGCTCTCTGAATCTTTACCCCATTAGAAGGTATGGACAAATACAGCTCTCTGTATCTTTACCCCATTAGACAGAATGGACAAATACAGCTCTCTGTATCTTTACCTCATTAGACAGTATGGACAAATACAGCTCTCTGTGGCTTTACCCCATTAGACAGTATGGACAAATGCAGCTCTCTGTGTCTTTACCCCATTAGACAGTATGGACAAATACAGCTCTCTGTATCTCTACCCCATTAGACGGTATGGACAAATACAGCTCTCTGAATCTTTACCTCATTAGACAGTATGGACAAATACAGCTCTCTGTATCTTTACCCCATTAGACAGTATGGACAAATACAGCTCTCTGTATCTTTAACCTCATTAGACAGTAGGGACAAATACAGCTCTCTGTGTCTTTACCCCATTAGACAGTATGGACAAATACAGCTCTCTGTGTCTTTACCCCATTAGACAGTATGGACAAATACAGCTCTCTGTGTCTTTACCCCATTAGACAGTATGGACAAATACAGCTCTCTGTATCTTTACCCCATTAGACAGTATGGACAAATACAGCTCTCTGTATCTTTACCCCATTAGACAGTATGGACAAATACAGCTCTCTGTGTCTTTATCCCATTAGACAGTATGGAAAAATACAGCTCTCTGTGCCTTTACCCCATTAGGCAGTATGGACAAATACAGCTCTCTGTATCTTTACCCCATTAGACGGTATGGACAAATACAGCTCTCTGTATCTTTACCCCATTAGAAGGTATGGACAAATACAGCTCTCTGTGTCTTTACCCCATTAGACAGTATGGACAAATACAGCTCTCTGGGTCTTTACCCCATTAGACAGTATGGACAAATACAGCTCTCTGTATCTTTACCCCATTAGACGGTATGGACAAATACAGCTCTCTATATCTTTACCTCATTAGACAGTATGGACAAATACAGCTCTCTGTGTCTTTACCCCATTAGACAGTATGGACAAATACAGCTCTCTGTGCCTTTACCCAATTAGACAGTATGGACAAATACAGCTCTCTGTATCTTTACCCCATTAGACAGTACGGACAAATACAGCTCTCTGTATCTTTACCCCATTAGACAGTATGGACAAATACAGCTCTCTGTGTCTTTACCCCATTAGACAGTATGGACAAATACAGCTCTCTGTATATTTACCCAATTAGACAGTATGGACAAATACAGCTCTCTGTATCTTTACCCCATTAGACAGTATGGACAAATACAGCTCTCTGTATCTTTACCTCATTAGAAGGTATGGACAAATACAGCTCTCTGTGTCTTTATCCCATTAGACAGTATGGACAAATACAGCTCTCTGTATCTTTACCCCATTAGAAGTTATGGACAAAATACAGCTCTCTGTGTCTTTACCCCATTAGACAGTATGGACAAATACAGCTCTCTGTATATTTACCACATTAGACAGTATGGACAAATACAGCTCCCTGTATCTTTACCCCATTAGACAGTATGGACAAATACAGCTCTCTATATCTTTACCTCATTAGACAGTATGGACAAATACAGCTCTCTGTGTCTGTACCCCATTAGACAGTATGGACAAATACAGCTCTCTGTATCTTTACCCCATTAGACAGTATGGACAAATACAGCTCTCTGTATCTTTACCTCATTAGACAGTAGGGACAAATACAGCTCTCTGTGTCTTTACCCCATTAGACAGTATGGACAAATACAGCTCTCTGTGTCTTTACCCCATTAGACAGTATGGACAAATACAGCTCTCTGTGTCTTTACCCCATTAGACAGTATGGACAAATACAGCTCTCTGTATCTTTACCCCATTAGACAGTATGGACAAATACAGCTCTCTGTATCTTTACCCCATTAGACAGTATGGACAAATACAGCTCTCTGTATCTTTACCCCATTAGACATTATGGACAAATACAGCTCTCTGTATATTTACCCCATTAGACAGTATGGACAAATAGAGCTCTCTGTGTCTTTACCCCATTAGACAGTATGGACAAATACAGCTCTCTGTGTCTTTACCCCATTAGACAGTATGGACAAATACAGCTCTCTGTATCTTTACCCCATCAGACAGTATGGACAAATACAGCTCTCTGTATCTTTACCCCATTAGACAGTATGGACAAATACAGCTCTCTGTGTCTTTACCCCATTAGACAGTATGGACAAATACAGCTCTCTGTGTCTTTACCCCATTAGACAGTATGGACAAATACAGCTCTCTGTGTCTTTACCCCATTAGACAGTATGGACAAATACAGCTCTCTGTATCTTTACCCCATTAGACGGTATGGACAAATACAGCCCTCTGAATATTTTTCCCATTAGAACGTATGGACAAATACAGCTCTCTGTATCTTTACCCCATTAGACAGTATGGACAAATACAGCTCTCTGTATCTTTACCTCATTAGACAGTAGGGACAAATACAGCTCTCTGTGTCTTTACCCTATTAGACAGAATGGACAAATACAGCTCTCTGTGTCTTTACCCCATTAGACAGTATGGACAAATACAGCTCTCTTTGTCTTTACCCCATTAGACAGTATGGACAAATACAGCTCTCTGTATCTTTACCCCATTAGACAGTATGGACAAATACAGCTCTCTGTATCTTTACCCCATTAGACAGTATGGACAAATACAGCTCTCTGTGTCTTTACCCCATTAGACATTATGGACAAATACAGCTCTCTGTATATTTACCCCATTAGACAGTATGGACAAATACAGCTCTCTGTGTCTTTACCCCATTAGACAGTATGGACAAATACAGCTCTCTGTGTCTTTACCCCATTAGACAGTATGGACAAATACAGCTCTCTGTATCTTTACCCCATTAGACAGTATTTTCAAATACAGCTCTCTGTATCTTTACCCCATTAGACAGTATGGACAAATACAGCTCTCTGTGTCTTTACCCCATTAGACAGTATGGACAAATACAGCTCTCTGTATATTTACCCCATTAGACAGTATGGACAAATACAGCTCTCTGTATCTTTACCCCATTAGACAGTATGGACAAATACAGCTCTCTGTATCTTTACCCCATTAGAAGGTATGGACAAATACAGCTCTCTGTGTTTTTATCCCATTAGACAGTATGGACAAATACAGCTCTCTGTATCTTTACCCCATTAGAAGGTATGGACAAATACAGCTCTCTGTGTCTTTACCCCATTAGACAGTATGGACAAATGCAGCTCTCTGTATATTTACCACATTAGACAGTATGGACAAATACAGCTCTCTGTATCTTTACCCCATTAGACAGTATGGACAAATACAGCTCTCTGTGCCTTTACCCCATTAGACAGTATGGACAAATATAGCTCTCTGTATCTTTACCCCATTAGACGGTATGGACAAATACATCTCTCTGTATCTTTACCCCATTAGAAGGTATGGACAAATACAGCTCTCTGTGTCTTTACCCCATTAGACAGTATGAACAAATACAGCTCTCTGTGTCTTTACCCCATTAGACAGTATGGACAAATACAGCTCTCTGTATCTTTACCCCATTAGACGGTATGGACAAATACAGCTCTCTATATCTTTACCTCATTAGACAGTATGGACAAATACAGCTCTCTGTGTCTGTACCCCATTAGACAGTATGGATAAATACAACTCTCTGTGCCTTTACCCCATTAGACAGTATGGACAAATACAGCTCTCTGTATCTTTACCCCATTAGACAGTATGGACAAATACATCTCTCTGTATCTTTACCCCATTAGACAGTATGGACAAATACAGCTCTCTGTATCTTTACCCCATTTGACAGTATGGACAAATACATCTCTCTGTATCTTTACCCCATTAGACAGTATGGACAAATACAACTCTCTGTATCTTTACCCCATTAGAAGGTATGGACAAATACAGCTCTCTGTGTCTTTACCTCATTAGACAGTATGGACAAATAAAGCTCTCTGTGTCTTTACCCATTAGAAGTTATGGACAAATACCGCTCTCTGTGTCTTTACCCCATTAGACAGTATGGACAAATACAGCTCTATGTATCTTTACCTCATTAGACAATATGGACAAATACAGCTCTCTGTATCTTTACCCCATTAGACAGTATGGACAAATACAGCTCTCTGTATCTTTACCTCATTAGACAGTATGGACAAATACAGCTCTCTGTGTCTTTACCCCATTAGAAGGTATGGACAAATACAGCTCTCTGTATCTTTACCCCATTAGACAGTATGGACAAATACAGCTCTATCTATCTTTACCCCATTAGACAGTATGGACAAATACAGCTCTCTGTATCTTTACCCCATTAGAAGGTATGGACAAATACAGCTCTCTGTGTCTTTATCCCATTAGACAGTATGGACAAATACAGCTCTCTGTGTCTTTACCCCATTAGACAGTATGGACAAATACAGCTCTCTGTGTCTTTACCCCATTAGACAGTATGGACAAATACAGCTCTCTGTATCTTTACCCCATTAGACAGTATGGACAAATACAGCTCTCTGTATCTTTACCCCATAAGACAGTATGGACAAATACAGCTCTCTGTGTCTTTACCCCATTAGACATTATGGACAAATACAGCTCTCTGTCTATTTACCCCATTAGACAGTATGGACAAATACAGCTCTCTGTGTCTTTACCCCATTAGACAGTATGGACAAATACAGCTCTCTGTGTCTTTACCCCATTAGACAGTATGGACAAATACATCTCTCTGTATCTTTACCCCATTAGACATAATGGACAAATACAGCTCTCTGTATCTTTACCTCATTAGACAGTATGGACAAATACAGCTCTCTGTGGCTTTACCCCATTAGACAGTATGGACAAATACAGCTCTCTGTGTCTTTACCCCAATAGACAGTATGGACAAATACAGCTCTCTGTATCTTTACCCCATTAGACGGTATGGACAAATACAGCTCTCTGAATCTTTACCCCATTAGAAGGTATGGACAAATACAGCTCTCTGTATCTTTACCCCATTAGACAGAATGGACAAATACAGCTCTCTGTATCTTTACCTCATTAGACAGTATGGACAAATACAGCTCTCTGTGGCTTTACCCCATTAGACAGTATGGACAAATGCAGCTCTCTGTGTCTTTACCCCATTAGACAGTATGGACAAATACAGCTCTCTGTATCTCTACCCCATTAGACGGTATGGACAAATACAGCTCTCTGAATCTTTACCTCATTAGACAGTATGGACAAATACAGCTCTCTGTATCTTTACCCCATTAGACAGTATGGACAAATACAGCTCTCTGTATCTTTACCTCATTAGACAGTAGGGACAAATACAGCTCTCTGTATCTTTACCCCATTAGACAGTATGGACAAATACAGCTCTCTGTGCCTTTACCCCATTAGACAGTATGGACAAATACAGCTCTCTGTATCTTTACCCCATTAGACGGTATGGACAAATACAGCTCTCTGTATCTTTACCCCATTAGAAGGTATGGACAAATACAGCTCTCTGTGTCTTTACCCCATTAGACAGTATGGACAAATACAGCTCTCTGTATCTTTACCCAATTAGAAGGTATGGACAAATACAGCTCTCTGTGTCTTTACCCCATTAGACAGAATGGATAAATACAGCTCTCTGTATCTTTACCTCATTAGACAGTATGGACAAATACAGCTCTCTGTGGCTTTACCCCATTAGACAGTATGGACAAATACAGCTCTCTGTGTCTTTACCCCATTAGACAGTATGGACAAATACAGCTCTCTGTATCTTTACCCCATTAGACGGTATGGACAAATACAGCTCTCTGAATCTTTACCCCATTAGAAGGTATGGACAAATACAGCTCTCTGTATCTTTACCCCATTAGACAGAATGGACAAATACAGCTCTCTGTATCTTTACCTCATTAGACAGTATGGACAAATACAGCTCTCTGTGGCTTTACCCCATTAGACAGTATGGACAAATGCAGCTCTCTGTGTCTTTACCCCATTAGACAGTATGGACAAATACAGCTCTCTGTATCTCTACCCCATTAGACGGTATGGACAAATACAGCTCTCTGAATCTTTACCTCATTAGACAGTATGGACAAATACAGCTCTCTGTATCTTTACCCCATTAGACAGTATGGACAAATACAGCTCTCTGTATCTTTAACCTCATTAGACAGTAGGGACAAATACAGCTCTCTGTGTCTTTACCCCATTAGACAGTATGGACAAATACAGCTCTCTGTGTCTTTACCCCATTAGACAGTATGGACAAATACAGCTCTCTGTGTCTTTACCCCATTAGACAGTATGGACAAATAAAGCTCTCTGTATCTTTACCCCATTAGACAGTATGGACAAATACAGCTCTCTGTATCTTTACCCCATTAGACAGTATGGACAAATACAGCTCTCTGTGTCTTTATCCCATTAGACAGTATGGAAAAATACAGCTCTCTGTGCCTTTACCCCATTAGGCAGTATGGACAAATACAGCTCTCTGTATCTTTACCCCATTAGACGGTATGGACAAATACAGCTCTCTGTATCTTTACCCCATTAGAAGGTATGGACAAATACAGCTCTCTGTGTCTTTACCCCATTAGACAGTATGGACAAATACAGCTCTCTGGGTCTTTACCCCATTAGACAGTATGGACAAATACAGCTCTCTGTATCTTTACCCCATTAGACGGTATGGACAAATACAGCTCTCTATATCTTTACCTCATTAGACAGTATGGACAAATACAGCTCTCTGTGTCTTTACCCCATTAGACAGTATGGACAAATACAGCTCTCTGTGCCTTTACCCAATTAGACAGTATGGACAAATACAGCTCTCTGTATCTTTACCCCATTAGACAGTACGGACAAATACAGCTCTCTGTATCTTTACCCCATTAGACAGTATGGACAAATACAGCTCTCTGTGTCTTTACCCCATTAGACAGTATGGACAAATACAGCTCTCTGTATATTTACCCAATTAGACAGTATGGACAAATACAGCTCTCTGTATCTTTACCCCATTAGACAGTATGGACAAATACAGCTCTCTGTATCTTTATCTCATTAGAAGGTATGGACAAATACAGCTCTCTGTGTCTTTATCCCATTAGACAGTATGGACAAATACAGCTCTCTGTATCTTTACCCCATTAGAAGTTATGGACAAAATACAGCTCTCTGTGTCTTTACCCCATTAGACAGTATGGACAAATACAGCTCTCTGTATATTTACCACATTAGACAGTATGGACAAATACAGCTCCCTGTATCTTTACCCCATTAGACAGTATGGACAAATACAGCTCTCTATATCTTTACCTCATTAGACAGTATGGACAAATACAGCTCTCTGTGTCTGTACCCCA